>NC_061529.1:2247500-2312500 GCF_022379125.1 Scophthalmus maximus | reverse complement strand
TGTAAGCTGCGTTCACACCATACGCAAATTCACTTTGCGTTTGGTGTGAACACGGCATTAGATACACTTCTTTATTTTTTTCTTTAGTATTGGTCGTAACTTCTTAAAGTGTGGTGCTAGTGTAGTGAAGACAGTAGCTGTCATTTAATCTTTCTATCTCATTCAGAGAAGAACAGCAACTCCGTTCTTTACAGGAGGTAAAGAGATTAAAAGATTAATTGACCATAAAGAGATTATCGTCAATTAATTAAGTGGAAATGGCTCTCGTTCGATTGCATGTTGATTTTAAATGTTAAAGAATGTGGTGTGTTTTGCAAAAGGGCAAAAATGTGTTGATTGAAAAAGAAAGATTTATAACGTTGCACATATATATATTACAGGGCCCTGGTTTTGTCTTTGGCATCGTGCGATGAAAATTAAAAGAAGAAAAAAAATCTTTCTTGTCAGTTTTGCAGATGAGTTACGACGATAACCGCAGTGTCTCGTGCATTTAGTTCCATTTTGGGTAAAACTTCTAACAACTCTTTGCCGTTTTGTTTCTATACTGTAAAACCCGGAGTCCAACATGTGTGACTCTTTGTGTTCACTGTGGTCAAACTTTGTGTGATTGTTTGTCTTTCTAAAACAACAACAACAACAGATGTATCAGGAAGTAGAAGTTCACCCCGACGCCCGGCCCACAGGTTGTTGTGCTGCAGCCGGACACTGCTCACTATTCTTTCCCCCTCTTTCTGTCTGATGGAAAATGAAACGCCACAGGCTGCTGATCAGTGCTCAGTCTCTTATTTTTGTACTTTTACTCTGCGAGTCACAGGCCCCTTTAATGTTTCGCAGTGTATTCCAAGTGGCGTGTCTAATGAGGAAGTTGACTCTTGCCTTTTCTTCCCCTCCTCAGTGAAAATCTTGTTCTACTAGTTTTTGAAGCGTGTGCGTGTGGACACGGAAACCTGATATCCCTTGTACATATTAGTGGTTCATGGTGGTTTACTATGTGTTGTGTGAACATTGTGAATTGCTATTATTTGTCATATTTTACCCCCTTAGCACCTCATTGATTATTAGGACATCTTCTCTTTTTGATTCTCTTGCTCACAGGTGGCAGTTGGGAAAGAACACGACTCTTTTTTTGTTTTTGTTTTGTGACAAAGGTCTCTGTAGTCTTGTGCTTTTACGTCTGATGCAGCGTCCGTGTTTTAGTTTCTATTTTCGGTGGCTCAGTGGTCTGTTAAAAGTGTGGTTGTTCCGCCCAGCAGGAGTCTTGCCTCAGACTGGCCTAAAATGGGCAGAACTGGTGCTGAACAAAAGCTGCTTGTCGCTCGTACAAAAGTACTTGAAGCGCTGCAGCCGGGACCGGGCTGCATTGCTATTGCCTGTGCCTCTCAACAGGAAAGGTATAGCAAACTTTAAGAAGAAAAGAAAAACAAAAAAAAAAACCCAACTCCAACAAGACAATTCACTGTTAACTGTAGTTCACAAAGAGTTAAAGATAAAAAAAAAACAACCTGTAGAGCTTATTTACAAAGTCACAGCTGCTGCTGAGCAGATTGTAGCACTAGCTCCCACATAGCCTCATTACATCACACACTTACATAATTAATGACACTTATCACCCCAGCTAGTTGAATTCAGAACAGTAGCCAGTTTTGTTTTTTCACTGTGATAAAATTGTTGATTCTCAGTTAAGTGTTTTGCCGGCTGGTGTCCTGACTTGTGTTTCTGTCTCCTCGCCGTCACCGCAGACAGACAACATGTTCCCGAAGGGCACCAAGCGCAAGTTCTCCGACTCCGCGGAGGAGCCGGTCGCCAGCGACGACCAGGACCAGGCGGCCGAGGCGGCGGCATCATCTGCGGCGGTGGTGGCGGCCGCTGCCGCTCGGACGCTGTCGTCCTCGTACAGCCTGCAGCGGCAGTCGCTGCTCGACATGTCGCTGATCAAGCTGCAGCTCTGCCACATGCTGGTGGAGCCCAACCTGTGCCGCTCGGTGCTCATCGCTAACACGGTGCGGCAGATCCAGGAGGAGATGACCCAGGACGGCACCTGGCAGATAATGACCCAGGCGCTGGCGGCGGCCCAGTGTCCCGCCGACCGCCTGGTGGCCACAGAGGTGCTGTGCCGGCAGACGGACGCGGCGGCTCAGGCCGGGCAGAGCCCCAAGCCCTTCTCGGTGGTCGGCCTGGAGGAGGGCTACCACGCAGAGGAGGTGGTGATGGAGGGCGACGCGGAGACGGAGGTCACCATGTCCACCTTGTCGCCGGTGTCCCCCCAGCTGTCGTCCACCTCTTACCTGGCGGGACCCTTTGGCATGGGGCCCTGCTGGGAGGAGGAAGAGGAAGAGGAGGAAGACGACGGCGAGTGCGAGGAGGACGAGGAGGAGGACAGCGAGGAGTGCGTTTCGGAGGGCGAGGAGGCGGACCGGGGCCACCTGAGCCCAGACTCCAGAACAGGGGAGCAGGTTTTTGGGACTTTTGAGATCAAGCACCCGCCGCCGCCCCCCGACCCGGCGCTCGAGGAACTCTTCTCAGATGTGGACCCGTCCTACTACGACCTCGACACGGTGCTGACGGGCATGCAGACCTCCCCCAAGATGGGGCCCTACGACCTGCTTGAGAGCCTCTCCTCCCACGCGCCCACGGCCCTGAGCTCCAGCTCGAGCTGCAGGTCGGACCTGAACGAACTGGACCACATCATGGAGATCATCGTGGGGTCCTGAAACAGAACATTCCTCTCGGGGGGCCCGTACCGATCCCACTGACTCTTTCCAGACTATGCACATTTACACGTGCATGTTCTGTATGTGGTGACGTTGCGCACGGAAGTTGTTGGAGAAAGTTTTGGGGGGAACAAATTGGGAAATTAACAGCGAGCCAAGTAGAATTTGGGAACCGGCCGTTGGAGATGTAGTTAGTCTCCTCTGACGGCCGCGTAGACAAGTCGGCAGCTGCGGGTCAGGACCTTTGGTCTTTTATTAAAAATTAAAAATGCAAATTGGTGGTTAAGTAGTGAGGGTGAAATCAATAAAAAATGTTGGGGTTCACAAGCCAACCCTGACCTTGTGGGCGGAGCCGTTAGTTTCCTACTTTGTTGACGAAATTCCCAAACTGGACAGTTTACCTGTGAGCAGGCGAAGATAATTACCTATACCATGATGCATTCTTATTTACGTATTTTTCCATGTTTACGTCTGTCGTTCATTCTTGTCATACTAGCTCCTTCTGCCATTTGTTTTTCTTTTTTGTCCATTTCTATTTATTGTTACATGGACTTGAGGAACAATTTCATCACACTACATGCATCGGAAAAAACCCCAGAACAAATTGTAAATCCAAAATCTATGAATCAACGCATATTTTTCCTAAAAAGAGTTGAGCAATTATGAATGGAATATATGTATATGTACGTATGTGTATATAGAAATATATTTTTTGCATTATACAGCTGGGGGGGGGATTTTTTTGCAAGTATCATTTGATATTATTATTGTTATTGTTTTGTTTCCCTCCTCCCCCAGGTCGATTTTTAAGATTTTAATGTAGCCAGACTTCGAGACAGTGTCTTCCCAATGGTTTGGTATGAAAACAAGTCAACTGTTAAACCGGCGTCATCGTCCGGCATCGTCACACTTTATAGGCGCTGTTCTTTCATATTTTTATTTTTTCTTCCCCCTTCCAAAGCTTTACGCGAGGGGGGGCAGGGGGTTCACCGCGAGTCGTCAACCACGCTGGTTTTCATACGATTTGTGAGTTTACAGTCGCCGGGCGGACAAACGCGGAGGAAGTTTCCTGCCCCCTTTAAAATCTTCACAGATCTAACAACAACAATAATAATAATATAGCAGCAGCAGCAGCAGCAGCAGCAGCTTCTTCTTTTTGTTTTCCTGAAGCGTTTGGAGAAACCCCGGGGTGATAACTGCATCAAGAAGCCATATTTCTTTCTCTCATTTGTTTTGAACGACAAATGGAGAAACTCTCTGTGTTAACCCTTCTAATTTATTGTTGTTTTTATTTATTGTATTTATTATATCTAGGTACAGACGATGCCATATTGACTTCATTGGCCCCGATGAAATTATATTTATCCAAATTTTTTTTTGCCCTCCCGTTTCGAAATGCAGTACCTATTTATTCCTCTCATTTTTCTGTTTTTCATTTTTAAATATTATTAGTAATAACAACAACAACCGGGTTACTATTCAAATCACTATGCAGCTCTGTCATACGTGTTTCAAAAATGATTGTATACGACTCAAATGTCCTTTAATTCCTTTTATGCAAACAGTTGCCTTCTGTCCTAAAGATGTGGAAAATCAAATGCATTTTTCTCAAAAAAATTGTTTCCTTATGGTGATGAAGAGATTAACTCAGGCAAAAATAAAATGTATTGAATAAAATACAGTATTACGACACGCTTAATACCTTACCGCAACACTCCTGAAGGATGTCACTCTGGTCTGAATGGGAGCTAGAACTTCAAAGACTAATTACCGTTGTAAAATGTATGCATTTTTTTATATTAAGGAAAAAAACATTGTAGCATCTTTGTAAATATTTTTTATAATAAAAGGTGCAACTATTGACTGTGTGGTGTGAATCGTATGTATTTTTATATTTTACCGCAGTTACCATAGAACAGCTCTAACCTGTGGATGTGAACGAGCTTCGAGAACTTGGCTGCTATTATTTTTCTCCAATGTGTATGAAAATACCAAAACCAACTGAATAATTTCACCTTAATACCTTGCAAAATACCCCCGTTTCATTTCTACTGACTCTTTAAAAACATGTCACAAATGTACAGTTTACCCCGAGACAACTGGGAGATGTAGTTTTTAGCAGCCGCTTCTCAAACAAGAACAATAATTTGTGACGTGTACAGGTTTGTTGAAAATAAACTGCAGTGTCCGTGTTTGTCATAATGAGGGAACACGTCCGAGCAACAGTGCGGCTCATTTGACGGGTTTGTAAAAGCTCTCAGCCGACGATAGTGCTCTGGAAAAAACATCAATCAATTATTTGTTTTCGTCTTTTCCACTAATATGTTGAAATGTATGTGCAATTTCCGAGTCGGCAACTCGTTTATATTTTTTTAATCTTCTGCAGCGACGTACAAATACTGAAGCTGAGTGGGATGTGGCCCGGCTGCTGCTGCTGCAGCGGGACCTTTGACCTCAAGTGCTCGGCCGTGTTGACGGTGAGATTTTTCATTAGATATGAGGAGTTACAATTGTGTTCAACAGAACGGGACTATTGTCTGTGTCTGTGTGTGTGTGTGTGTGTGTGTGTGTGTGTGTGTGTGTGTTTGTGTAGCTGCGCACATTTTAAATGTTCAATGCTACTGTTCAGTCGGGCCGACGAGAAAAGCTTTTCATATTTCTTAAATATGTGTGAATAATATTCTCCGCCAGGTCTCGTCTGAATCAGTCAAAAAGGTATTTGTGCGTAGAAAAAAATGTGCAGCTTTGCTCTGCACGTTGCTCCCGCCGCCCGGCCTCGGTTGTTAGACTATAGTTAAAGATTAATGGCCTCGTGGTGAGTCAGCAAAACGGCAGCCTGAGGGGGAAAAAAAGGGAAAAGAATAGAAAAGAGCCTCATCGGACAAAACAGAAGAAATGCGATGCAGAGAATCGACGCAGTGTTTTCAGACGCGACGGTCGGTTTGCATCATGTGATGTTGCAGAGCAACATGTGCGAGTCCGGGGGCGTTGACGCTTGAGCTGAGTTATGATATATAACATATATAATAATATGTAATAAACTCGGCTCACAATACATGTTTGTCTGTTGCTGCCTTCGAAAAAACATGAGCGGCTGACTTCTTCTGGGTTAATGAGTACCAACAGGCCACTGGTGTTGCCTTCAGGTGCCTCTCATAAACATATGGAGTCATATTTTTTAACCCCACATTCAAATAAAAACATTTTGGTTGGATATAGTAGAATAAACCTATGTTTTAACTATTAAATTAACTATTTACAGAGGGAAAAAATGTCATTTATTTTAAAGAACCCCTAGAAAAACATGTTTGTTTCCCTGCATGATGGCAGATGATGATTTACTCATCGCAATGTTTTTCAGTATTTTTTATAAACTTTTGGCTCTTTACAGATGGTGGATTTTTGCGGCCCTGCGGTTCTGTTCCTTGCGACACCACTCAAAGGTCGGCAGACACTAAACACAGCAATTCTGCTTTGATGGATGTTTACTTTCTGTTCAGAGAAGAGGAAAGAAGAAGTTGTCGTGACAGCTTCAGGAGGAAGAGACGAGCGAAAAAAAAGAAAAGACCGTGAATGAAGAGTTTCCTTATTTGGTGCTTGCCGCCCCACGTCCTTCCGGGTCCACATCCTCCTCCCTCTGAGTCATCTGTCCCTTTAAAAAGCTGCGTTCAGGCGCTCACTGCAAATTTGTAGGCCGTCCGGATGGATCCATCCCATATGTTTTCATATTTGTTTCCATGTTGCTTTAATAACGCAGCACGAGGGATTGGTACGCCGGTGCCTCGTGTTACGTACAAACTCACATGACTTTATCAGTTACTTGGCCCCAACACAGTGTTTATGAGCCAGAATAAATCAAGGAACATGATAATCATAATACATTTAACACCTCGTAATTAAATCGTCTCAATAAATTCTGTCATCAGATTTTTTTTTTCTGTTTATTTTGTGCTGCAATTATTTTTGACTGTTTTCTTCACTGTTTCTCACTTGTAGGGAACATGGTCCTATGATATATTTATTTTTTTCCACTCTCTTCCCCTGAGCCGCCAGCCAAGTTTCTCGTTGGTGCACGAAGCCAATCTTACAAAATAAAAGTCTTTTGTTCCATCCGAGCACAAACTCCTGTAAGATAAGATAAGATAAGATAAGATATACCTGTATTCGTCCCACAATGGGGAAATTTGGTCGTTACAGCAGCACAGTGGACAGAATAAATCAGAAATAGCAGAATACTGGAAAGAATTTTTAAAAAAAGCTGTATGCATGTACAAAATATACCAAAATATAAAACTATAAGTACATGTACAGCAGATATTATCACCGGTGCAGACGATTTTACGCACAAACAATCCCCAGGGGAAAAAAATAATGTAATTGTTTTTGTTTTGTTTCATTAATAGCTGAGGGGAAACCGAGAGGCCACGGAATGGAACCCACCTGACCGTCCACCATCTTGACATGTTCTGGGATTAAAGGGCAGAAACATTGATGACGAGCGGCTCCCACGGATGAATTCAGATATTCAGGTGCAAGAGGAAAAAAAAGCCACGCAGGTTTAACCATCTATCAATAAACATGAATATATTATTTTGCTTCTATTTCCTCCCCAACCATCTGGCGACCTCCAGAAATGATCTTGTGACCCCTATGGAGGGTGGGGACCCCCAGGTTGAGAGTCACAAATATATATAGATATATATCTATACTATTGAGCACCAGTGGTGTAAATAAATGAACGTGTAACTTCCTGGTGGTCCGGTGTGTAGCTGCCCGGACTTGGCTACAGTAAAAACATTTCATTTCCCGGATCATGTCATTTACTACTGTCGGCGCCGCTCACGTGTTCACGTGTTCCGGCGAGTGGATGCCGACTTTCACGAGGCGCACCTGAACGCAGCGGCGGCGGCGGCGGGCACATTCCGCTGCCCCGTGAGTGGAGGAGGAGGCGGAGTCTTGAGCAGCGGCCGGGTCCGCCAATCAGCGGGCGGGACCCCTGAGCTCCGAGCCCCGCCCCCCCTCTCCATGCTCCTCCCCCCACTGCTGCCGTGCGTGGACCGTCGGCACATTCCTCTTATTCCCGGGACTCGACGGCGACGCGACGCCGCCAAAAACGCCGCGGATTTCCACATCAACTCATGACACCACCCGAGGACACGTAAGGTTGGTTTATTCGCCTCAAACTCTTATTAATATTAGTATTATTAATGACCAAAGTTCCCCCCTTACTTATTTTTCAACGGGGCTCGTCTCTTCCTACTGAGTCCGGGGACCGTGAAGGGGGTCAGAGGGGGGATGTTCTTCTTGAGACCAAGACAGAAATGATTATTTTAATTTGATTTTAATATTTTTAAAGAGACAACTGTATAAACCAAGTTATTTATTCAATCATATTTATATTTTACTGTATGATGATATTAAATCAGCTTTATTCTGCTCACTTGGGGTGACGCTGTTATTAAATGGTGTGTTTTCTTATTTTATGGTGTTAATAAGTTTGTTATATGAGTGAAGTGTCTGACATCACGTCTGCTCTCGGATGAGTAAAGTCTCTCTGACACTGAGTCACAGTTCAGACCTCACACGCCCACCCTCCCAACTTCATTCAACATCTGTGTGTGTGTGAAATTGTCATTTTAGCATCACTGTCAATCATTTTCCTCATCGATTAGTTGTTTGTTCCATAAAATGGTTGAAAAATGTCCATCGTGTTTCGCCAAAACCACCAAGACTAAGTTTTGTTTCGTCCACCAACATGAGGTCTTGTTTGTCCACACGCCAAAGATCTTCAGTTTACTGTCACAGGAAGCAAAGAAAGCAGAAAATATTCAATATTTAAGAAGCTGAAATCCCAATGAATCGATTATCGGAATAGTTGCCGATTCATTTAGTAGATCGATTACTGATCGATCAACCGCTGCCGCTCTCGTGTCAGTTCTCTTTCCTATTTGTACTTTGAGCTGTTGAATCTAAAGTGAAAGGGAGAAGCAGCCGTGTTTTAAAGGTTTATCCTCATAACTGGCAGATCATAATCACCTGCCCTCTCAAGCTTATTACCACCTGATGAGACTGTCAGAGCTGAAACAATCAGGCCGTCAACCGACTCATCGACCTGCAGAAAATTAATCAGCAACTTAATTTTTTTTTGATGATCAGTTAATTGTTTAAACCCTTTTAAATTCAAGCAAAAATTGGTAAATCAATACATCTGCACACACGTTACAGCCACAACTGAGTCACACATACTTAAAACGGTTTATGTTTTCACCTGCGTCCATCTGTTGGTTTATTTTTTATGATAATATTATATAAGTATAAGGTATTGGTGGCGTGACGGGGCCTGGGTCTGGAACGAGCCCACTAAAATTTTGGGGCAGATGCGGATCCAGGAAATAATTTTGTTGTACAATTTTGTTTCATATTTCAGGTTATCAGACCGTTTCCTTCCATCTTTTATAATTCTACTTTAAGAAATAGATGATCACATAGTTGGTTTTTCATATCATTTAATATAATAGTGTTTTTTTTCACCAAACGAGCCAGAGCGTTTGAAATGATTCAATTTTAAGAAGCTTTTTTTGAATTTCTGTTTAAAAGAAATGACTAGAATCTATACACACACACACACACACACACACACACACACACCAACAGATTGAGTGAGCTGATGTAAAAATATGATGTAAAAATATGTAATTTCCTAATGAAGTTGAAAAGGGTCAGTTTGTCTACTACAAAATAGAAATTTCGCTCAAAATTTCGCTCACTGATTACTTGCGATATTTCCCCCCGTCAGCTGCAGTACGACAGCGAGACGTCATCAGACGTTTGTACTCGATCACAGTAATAACCGGTGCATCTTTGTCCCTTGATCTTTAAGGGCGATGCTGGGTCGCGGCGTGAAGCGAAAGTGGAGCTGCCTGGAGGAGCTGGAGGCGGAGGCGGCGCCTGCTGCTGTGACGGAGGAGAAGCAGCAGCAGCAGCAGCAGCGTGCGGAGGGGGAGGAGGACGGCGGGGAGGACGAGGGCGGGCTCCCCGCGGCGCCGCCCAAGTCCGAGACGAGCCACCTGCAGCAGCGGCAGCTGGTGCTCGGCCTCTGCCTGGAGAAGCTGCAGCACTACCAGGCCGGCGTGGAGCTCAGCCTCCGCCGCTCGGTGCTGCTCGTCAACACGCTCCGGCAGATCCAGGAGGACATGCGGAGCGACGGGCCGGGAACCTGCGTCCACCCGGACTCCTGCCTGCTCCGGGGCGACCTCAGGCGGGACATGCCGGTCACGTGCCCCGGCTGTGCAGAAGGCGTCGGGGGCCACCTGCCTCTGTCTTCCCCCCCTGAGTTCCCCCCACAGGAGGCAGACGGCTCGCACGACCCGCAGAAATCCCTGCCCGCCGCCGCCGCTGCCACCGCCACCGCCACCGCCACCATCAGCGCTTTCAGCGACGCAGTGAACGCCATGGGCTACCTCGGCGACCTCGCCCTGGACGACATCTTCGAGGACATCGACACGTCGATGTACGAGACCTCGGACCTGCCCTCGGCCTGGCCGACGGGCTCGCCGTGGCCCGTCGGCGTGTCGCTGTGGGCGGACGAGGACGTGAAACTGCGCGCTGCCGGCCACGGGAGCTCGTCCGGGAGTCTGCAGTCGTGTCTCCTGGACCTGAACGAGCTCGACCACATCATGGAGATTCTGGTCCAGTCTTGACGGACTCGTGGAACGTTTACTGCACTCGTGGATCTGATGGCGGCTCCTCCGAGGGGAGGACGCTGCCATCGGACGCGGTGACGCCGGATCTTTTCTGGCTCCATCTGACATTTTGCTGGAGAGATGTTTTAAAACTTCAGCTGATGTGAGGAAAAGGTCCACTTTTTGAAAACACTTTTGCACTGTTTTTTTTGTGGGAGAACTGAAAATTTCAATTTTCAATTTTGATAATCCATAACTTAATTAAGTAATATGTCAAGCAAAAAAAACAAACTGATTCTAGCTTTTCCATTGACAATCTTCTGATTTAAAAAAACCCGACTATTTTCCGTCATTTTAAAGACCAAATTATTAATCAATCATTATTAATCAATTAAAATAAAAACATTCTTCGATTGTAGCTTTACAGCAATCAGACGTGATTCTAAGGCATCTTAGAAGAGATGGAAAGATTCTACAGAGACAAGACCAGGGCAGCTTTCCATCGTAAAAAAAAAACAGGTCTTTTGAACAATCTGTACAGTAACAGTAGATGAAGCTCATCCACACAAAGTCAATACACCAAAAGAACATTGCAGCACTTGTGAGGAAAGTGTTGTAACTTCACATGTAACAGAGTAAGAGTTCTCAAGGTGCATTTTTTTCCCCGTAAGTGCAGGTGGAACTTTACGTTTCTTGTGTTTATGCCACTTTAAAAAAACATTTTTTAAGTACGTATTTTTTCAATGTAAAAGCAGCAGCAGCACATCTGAGTGACTCAGGAAGAAGGAACCCGAGCCGCCGTCGACCGGCGCCGCTTGCGCGTCTCTCAGGCTCTTGAATCAGACCTGGGGTTGATTATTAATCATGAAATATATCCCTTCAACATCTGAAGCGGGTGTGCTTCAGCCGGGAGGGCGAAGGCCCGGGTCTCCCTTCGGCTCCGGGGACTGAATGGATGTTTCAACGCTCCATGTAGGAACTTTGAATCAGAAACGGACCGAGGGCCGACGTCCGTGGCCGATGAATTCTGGGGGGATTTAGCCAAAGAAGAGAGCGTCCGATCTCAGGGGAATCGAACGCGCCGCCGCCGCTCACGTCGAATCACAAGAGGCGGGAAAATAAGCCGGCGTCTAGGCCCGATTGGAGAAAGCGTAAAAAAATGGAATGCCTTTACCTAATATTATTCTTATTTATGAATGAAAACAGATTTTTTAAACTTGTGCTTCTGTCTGTTGTTTGGGTGCGAGTGTAATTCATGGTTCAGATTCTTCGTGGACTGTCGGCGTGTGATGATTGACGCCACGTCCGTTTGGACAAAACCGTATTCACGGTAACTCCAGCGTGGCTCTGAAGGCAGCGTATCATGTGTTTTGTTTGTTTGTTCAAATAGAAATGTAATCCCAGTCTGGTTCTGACTCCCATCGCCTCGAGTCGACGATCAGGACGACTTTGCCACGTCGCGGAATTGTAACTGACAACAGACGCCTAATGTATTTTTCTTAACGGCCTTACAGCGATGATGTCATGTTTTATACGTGTTTTCTACCTGAAACTCCCAACTTCCTGTCCCGGAGGAAAGCGAGAGGAAGCGACCGGAAGGTCGCGATTGAACTGCGCGCTAGTTGTGACCTTCACTTTCCTGCAGGGTTTTTTTTTTAACTTCCTGTTCTACCTCCGTGTGCGTCGGTTACACCAGGACACACTCCCGCGCGCCATAGATCTGACGTGACCGACGGACACAAGTCAGCGTCGTTCATTTCACCGCTCGATCTCCAGGCCTGATAATCTCGCCCCTAATCCGCCCTCGTCTTGGTCTCTGGGTCTCACGTGGACAACGTGCCTTACTATCCCCAACCGGCAGGTCTTTCCACTCGGGCTGTTTGTGGCCCCGTCTGCGAGATCGAGCTCCATTGATAAAAGCCTTAAGAACTGTGGCGGCGGGGGGGTCGTTACGTAAACGCACCGAGAGCTTCCTCTTTCCTTTTTCTAGTCCACGCTCGGTGAACACTGCTGCCACATGAGCCTGATGCATCCTGACGGGCCGACAGCGAACTAGCCGAGGGAGGAGGTGGCAGCCGGAGCCAGGAGGGGGGGGGGGGGGGATAAGTGGTGGTGGTGGATGTGGAGGAGGAGGAGGAGGAGGAGGAAGAGGAGGAGGAGGGAGGAAGAGGCTTTTGCGTCACTCGATCAGCGGGAGGAGTTTAGAGCTTGTTTTTTGCCCCTGGACTCAGACACGAGCACCAATCGCAGGAGACGTAGGCGGAGACACACACACACACACACACACCACTGGCTGCTTCGACGACAACTTGTTTTTTCTCTCTCTCCGCTCCTGATGCACAGACACAGTGTGGATCAGCTGGATCTCAGCCTTGCGAAATAAAACCACTTCTGTTCCCCCCCCCCCCCGCTTATATAATCTGTCAAGACCGACGGACTGACGTGAATATGACGAACACAAGAGCCGCAGTGTTATTTATAAATTGTATGAAGAGTACCAGAGGGTTCTATGAAGCACAAGCTCCATGTCTTTTTTGTTTGTTTTGTCGATGCAAATGTCACCGAAGGACGAGTTCGCCGGGTGATGAGATGATGATTGATATAATGTATTGTATTTTTTTTCTTCCTGCGGAATATTTTATAGATTTTATTCAATGATACAGTAAAAGAAACAAGACAAAAAAAACCCTGCAACCTTGCATTGTGTGAGTCTTTCTTCCTCTGACGAACCGTGAAGCAGGGTCGCGTTACGCAACATCACCCTGGACGGGTTGTGTTGTCCGTTGGGTCGAATACAAATAAATACACATATATTTCTGCCGAGCTCTCAAAGAACACACATACATAAATATAAAACGTGCCTGCACAGCAGCCATGCATTAACAGTGAGGCATTAGTCGATACATGACTGACTGCATGTGGTCTATGGTCGCGCTCTGTGGTTGTTTATCGCCCCGAGTGTTGCTTCCCAGGCGAACATTCCTCGAGCGACAACCCTTCCTTCTCTCGAAGGCCTAAGCCTCGGGTTGGATTTGGGGAAAAGTCCTTTCCTGTCGCCTTTTCCTAACTTCTTTGCCTTGACCCTCAAAAGGAAACACGCCATGAGGTCAAGGAAAGGTGTAAAGGAGGATTCGTAGGACGCCGCTTACTCTGTACTGCGTAGTATTATGCAGCGGCAGATGTCCGCCGTGGTGAAACTACAAACTACGGCCGTGTGACACCAGATGTAAATGCTTCATGGGCAACGGTAACTTCCACGACCGTCATATTCATACTCTCCTTCTTCATACTCTCCTTCGTCTTCTTCAGATTGAATCGTTCCGTTCGTGCGATGGCGCGTCACGTTTAATATTGCTGCCGCAATGAATTGTGGGGCGTCTATATCTCCTTCCTTTCACATAGGAAGGGTCCAGTGCACCCTATGCTAAAGGAGATAGGAAAGGAAGCATTGAAGCACTTAGAGAATCCGAACAGCTCTTATCATGGCGGCCGATGAAATACGTCCGGGTCGTTTCACTCAAGTCAGGGACCTTCCTGAGCAAAAATGGACAATTCGACCGCAGCCCCAGAGGTCCTTGAAGGCAACACGTGGCCTGGGAGTCTCAGCTCAGGGCAACAAAGCACCTTCTAAATGTCAAATGAGTCAAATGACAGACGAGAGCGCCCTCTGGTGGCCATCCCGCGGAACGGCAGGCAGGTGTGGGCTGATGTTGAGCGTGACGGTGCAAATTGAAAACCGTCTGTTGAGTTTGTGTTTGATGTTCGTCTCTGCAGCCGGAAGTTAAGACGAGAGGCAGAGGTTCACCTGCAGTCGGTCGTGAGGTTCCTCCTCCTCCTCGGAGCGTGGAAACTGTCCCAGTGGAGGATCAGTGATGAGAGAGAGAGAGAAGCCACGTCTCACGTTTCACCTTCGCCTCTGCTGCAGGTCAACGAGTTCCTCTGCATAAAAATAAGATCCAGCATCAGGATGGAAAAAAAATTATAATAATACTCTGAGGCGCAAAAAACAGCATCATCAGTCAAACGTACCGGAGTATTTAAAAATCGCATTTAGCAAATTTGTTGATGCGGTAAAGTGTAATCAGCATTTAGAAGGTGATTTTCTTTTTTTACTGTTTGGTTGTTTAGATCAGTGCAGCCAGAGAAACACTGGAGCGGAAACGTCTCGCGAAGAAGAAATAATCAAATCCAAACTCAATTCAATGTAATTTACTGTGTGTAATTACTGTTCCTCCTGTAGCTGCCTGTCAATTACCACCAACAACAACAACAACACAAACTTCCCATCTGGCCGATCTGGATAAGATTGAATTAAATGTGGCTCCGTGAAGATTGAAGTGTTCCTCTCACTATTACTTCACATAACTGGGACGACACAGATGAACATTGTTAGCACAGCAGATATAATCCACAGTGCACGGGGGATAGTTAAAGCCACCGTCCCTGGTCGGGGAATTTTAATTTATGGAAAAATGAAACGTAGAAAACTCCAGATTTCCCCACTATTTTAGCAGTTCAAATTCTGTTGTGACTGCAGTGTCTTTCTGCCGGAGCTCGTCATGGGTCCGATTTCACTCCGGACAACGAGACGGAAGCAGCAGAGTTACAGTAGCTGGTGATTCTGGTGTTCAGGGAGTGGCCACACGTGAGGAGCAGCAACACGTGCAACACGACCACTGGTACAGCTGCCAACTAAACATGTGAAGAGTCCGTCCTGTCTGTCTGTCTTTCCTTCTATCATCTATCCATCCATATATACATCTATCTATACATTTAACTCTCCATCTAGACATCTATCTATCATCTATCCATTTAACTCTCCATCTATACATCTATACATTTATCATCTATCTATACATTTAACTCTCCATCTATACATCTATCTATCTATCTATCTATCATCTATCTATACATCTATCTATCTATCTATCTATCATCTATCTATACATTCATCTATCCATCTATCATCTACCTATCCATCTGACCTCAGATGACACTGCACAACAGCTATGGTGAGGCTGAAGGTGTGGTGACTGTATATACAGTAAGTCTGAGCCCGAGTGCTGCGGTGCGTCAGTCAGGGTTTAATGTTCCTCTGCAGCCAGCGCAGTAAGAGGCTCTGGCCCGGAGAGATCCTCCCTGTACCAGGCTGACTCAGCACGACACACACACACACACACACACACACACACACACACACACACACACACACACACACACACACACACACACACACACACACACACACACACACACACACACACACACACACACACACACACACACACACACACACACACACACACACACACACACACACAGATCCAGCGGCGCTCGTCGATAAGCACTCTGTCTACAGAAAGCTGACAAAACGGATAAATTGGTGCGGGGTCATAAATTAATCATTTCTAATATGGATCCGTGTGTGGTTATACAGTAATAGGGATAGTAAACATCGAGCAAAGAAGACTAAGAGAGTTACAGTAACGACATCATGCAAAGACGTCTGAGGTCACACTGCCGCCAGTTTAGCTAAATGCCAATGAAATTGTTTATTTCAATAGTATTTTATTTCACACAATTACAATAACTTTAAGGTTTGTTTTTTTCAAATGAATTGGATTTTATAGATTTATAGATTCTTATAGATGAGAAGGTGTTTTACTTGAAGAATTTTGCTTGATTTGTCCAATCAATATCCCAATATTTCTGATTTATGATTACATACAGTTCAAATCAAAGAAAAAACAGCAAATCCTGTAAATTAAGAAGCTTGAAAAAAATAAACCTAAACTTAAATCAAAATATCTGACCATTCATTTTCTGTTGATTAATCGTCAAATCGTTCCGGCCCTATTTTATGGGGTTTGTTCTATTCTTCTTTTTTTTAAATTTCTCCCAAAAAAACTGTTGTTGCATTTCATTCGAAGAACCTGTTTTTTAAAGGTGCAATAGAAATTAAGTTTACTTAGTCGGTTCACTAAACCCTGATACACAAAACAGACAGAAATAGATGCTTTTAGGGCAAAAAGATGAATCAAAATATCAAAAAGCAGCGAGAAGACGCGATGGAAACTGAAGCTCAAACACAGAATTATACAACATGTGAATGTGTAAGTGACACAGACATGAAAAAGACGACTTCCTGTCTTGTGACAG
Source organism: Scophthalmus maximus (assembly GCF_022379125.1). NCBI lineage: Eukaryota > Metazoa > Chordata > Actinopteri > Pleuronectiformes > Scophthalmidae > Scophthalmus > Scophthalmus maximus. Next base: position 2,295,948 of record NC_061529.1, on the reverse strand, counting down.
CTGAGTCTTCTCTCCCGACGAGGACGATGCAGGAATGTGTCTGACGAGCGACGTGACCCCAGCGAACACATTCCTTTCCGTCTGATTATCCGTGAAGGAGATGTACGCGCTCCCTCTCCGACGCCGTGCAGACTCGGAGACCTGGACGCTCGCGTTCACGTGGAAAAAGGGGATTTGAAGCGGCATCATTCATTCATCACAGGGAAACAGATCGACTGCCGCTATGTTGTTTTTCGTGACGGCGACCTGCTGACTGACTGTAACGCAGACGGCCGGGGTGGAAGGGAGCGAGGCCGCGACCTCCGACCACGGGGACTCGCTAATTGAAAGTGGAAATGAGGGGAAATAAGAGACAGGAGCACTTTTACTGAATTTGCACTTCTTAAACTGTCGGGTTTTTTTTCTTTACACACACACACTTATGAAATACTCTTGTCTTGCAATGTTACGGAAAATGATCTGCCACTTTAACTGGACCCGTTCAAGTGGACGGGTTCGTTCCCCGGCCTGTGACGCGCCCCTCCAACGGGGGATGGGTCCGATTGTCAAATTTGCTCAGGAAAGTTTCCTAAATCCCGAAACGAGCCGTGAGTATTTCACCGGCAGCCGTGTTAGGGTTCTTTAAATGCTTAGGAAAGGAGCTTCACAATGCTTCCTTCCCTATCTCCTTCAGCAGAGGGTACACTACCTATGGGGAAAGGGAAGGAGCAATAAGACGCCGCACAATTCATCGCGGCAGCGATATTTAACGTAATCGCGCAAACGTTAACGATTCAATCCGAAGTAGTAAAAGAAGAAGGAGAGTATGAATATGACACAGAGGGGACGCACGTCATCATGTGCGTTACAGTGGCTTAAGTTTATCCTCCCTGTCTGATAATAAATAAGAACCGTGCCCGGTGTGAACGCACCTTAAGTAAAGCAGCAGATTTGAAATTAAACAATCAATCAATGATAAAAAAATTGACAAAGTTGAATTTGAAGGTTCAACTCGTCGTTTCATCTCTCGGTGGGTTTCACTCTCTTCAGTTCACCAAAGTCGTTTTAGAAATGAACTCGTCTAACGATTTTTCTCCTCTCAAACTGACAATATGAGAATCGACAAACATTAAGTTATGTGGTGTCCTCATGATGATGATGATGATGATGACCATAAAGCCTTTGGCTGAAAACCAACCGGAGCCCTCGAATACAAGAGTGAGACTGTGGCCGCGCTGCCTTCACCGTGGAATCTAATTTTCCCCCAAATGACTTATAAATGCGGGTAATTAAAGGTCCAGAGGTAATTAGAGCGCCGTCATGTGTTCGCGTCGCATGACGGAGGGGCAGATTTTTTTTTTGACTTGTGCTGCATTTACGTTGATTACAGATATTAGTTATAGGCCTTTTAGGTCAAGCATTTTACATCAATTCAGTTCAATCCAATACAACTTTAAAGGCAATTGAATGTAGCAAAAACATTTTAAAAAATTGTAACTGATGGTCAGTGTTATGATTCTGTGTAACAAGCAATAACATGTGTAGGTGCGGTTATATATTCCACTCATCAGTCATCAGCAGGTGTTGAAACACACAAGAAGCCTGTAAATCCTCTAAATGCCAAACCCAAGGCTGATCTGGTGCCAAACAACAAATCCAGTTTGCTGAGATGGCGCAAGAAACCTCAACTGCAAAAAACCCCATCTCAAGGTGTTTTATTTATCTTAGGGAACTCCTATGTGTTTGTTATTTTTTTAATTTCTATATTCCTGAAACGCCCTGTTTCACAACTGCGCCACACCACGTTGTTTCGATGCCGACAGAGCTGAGGAACTGAATGTGTAGGCTACCTGTGTGTGTGTGTGTGTGTGTGTGTGTGTGTGTGTGTGTGTGTGTGTGTGTGTGTGTGTGCAGAGTTTCCAGCCTCCAGTTCACCTCTGTAGCTTGACAAAGTGGCCGGGAGCTGAAAAACACGGTAAAACACTGATGAAAAGCATCGGAGGGGCGATGCGTACCCTGCGTGCCGGTTGTATACAGGCTACTATAGATTTTCATTGCCACGGTTTCATACAGATACAAAACTTTTAGTATCTGGTTGCAGAGCTGTGTGCAGCGCTCTCTGCCTGCTGTCGCTCTCTCACTCTCTCGCTCTTACACCAGCATCACCGACCATCAGCAGCACCCGGAGGCAGGCAGGTAGGCTTCAGCATCATGCGACATCCGTACAGTTCTCAGAAGGCAGACCTCCGCTTAGCAGCGACCCTGCTGCTCAGAGCATAATGTGTGAGTGCGTCATCCCCCACATGACTGAACAGCTCCAAAAATTAATCATATGGAGATAATTTCCCATGTAATATTCCTACCAAGTTGAGTAAAAAACACACATACACACACACACACACACACGAAAACAAAATATCCCGGCTATGTTGACGTGCAGGGTAAATATCAACAACGTGGAGTCAAACATGATTAAAATACACCAAATATAGAAGAACAACCACAACTATTAATAACTATAAATTATTTCCATACTGAACATAATGGTATCAGGACTGTCCTTACGCTGTCTGAACAATAAATAAATAAATATATTCTTAAATAAACGCAGATCAGATGTAAAGTCAAAGCATGTCACGCTGCAGAATGTTGTCCAGCTTCCGTGTTTACATGGACTATGAAGTTATGCTCTATGCATGAAGACGCAATTCCGACGATGCCGAGCGGAATGCATGACGCTGGTCACAGTCACGAGTTGAGACGTTTACTGTAAAGCTGCGTCCTTCTTACACAACTCTCCCTGCCGTTGGGATCTCAACTCGGTGAACCGACGAATCAAAGCCTCCAAGTCGAGACGTGACCACAATCAAAACATCTGTAATTTCTTATGATATCAGGGAAAACAAGCAGACGCACAAGGTCGCCACTTGGCTGTGACTTCTGACGAATAATAATAATTAAAAAAATCTATAGCACGCGTCCTTTAATCCAAAGTTATCGCTGTGACGGACAGACAGACAAAAAGCCAACAATCACGATACACCTGTCCGCTGCCACGTAGCAGCAAATGTATAAATCTAAACGAACCGTATCGCCAACCTGACCAAATCAAATAGTCTTATAAGAATGGAAACGACGCCGGTTTAAAAGCTTACGAAATGGGAGATAGCAGGGAGTTAACCAGCACTCGCCCTCCGAAAACGTACACACTTCAGATCATCACGAGCATCACGACTCAGACGGAGCACATTACAGTCTCATCCACACATTCCTCGTGTATTAGTGGACACAGATACACAGAAGTACAGTCAGTCGGTGGTATGTGAGTGTGAACCACGTGACGCCGCCTCGCCTTGGGAATCGCCAGGTTCGCTCTTCACACCGTTGAAACGCTCGTCAGGTTGAACTTCTCTGGGAACTCAAGTTTCCCACCTTCCGTGTTCCCTGACATGTTCAGAGCAGCTCAACTGCGACGAATCCATCGGCTCCGTTTACAAACGAGAAAAAAACAGTTTGTTTGTTCACGCTGCTCCGATCCAGCTGGGGAGGGTGAATTTTAATAAGTTACGCTTCTTTATCGACTTTCTAAGCTTCATTCTTTAAAAAAAAAAAAAAAAATGTTACATGCACTTTAAAGCAAATTCAGTATTTTATTTTAACTGATCAAACCTGAAAAGAGTCTCATTGTGATGAACACAGAATTATTGCACATCAGGCTGTTTTGGTTTTGTCTATGTCAAGTTTACACAAAAATAATGAGCTGCCTTTGCCGCGTTGTGTTATTACATTACATTCACTTTGCCTACGCTTGTCGTCCAAAGCGTCGTACAATCATCGATGTTTGACTCATACCAAAAGATAAGAAGGGAGCATTAGGGGCCTCGCCCAAGGGCCCACACTGGATTCAAGAAGTATTGTTTTACAAGAGCCCCAATCTACTGAGGAGAGTCCTGCTTTGTTACACGGATCAACAAGTGGTCAGTGCATGAGATCCCAAAAACCTCTGTGGTGTATTTCTCTCTATATTCAAAGTTTGCATTGCCTGATGATCACAAAGTCGTTCTTCAAATGTTACTGACCCGGGGACTTGAGGCAAAACAAGACAAACCACAGAACAGCGCGATCAGTGTTTTTGGACTTTAGGAACGGTGTCACCTAGTGTCCCGTGTTCTCTGTGCTTCAACGATCCGCCATGACACAGATGTGATCAGAAAAGCAACAAAAGGCATCAATGTGGTGGAGAAGAAGAAGGAGGCTGCTCAGCTCTCTCTCTCTCTCTCTCTCTCTCTCTCTCTCTCTCTCTCTCTCTCTCTCTCTCTCTCTCTCTCTCTCTCTCTCTCTCTCTCTCTCTCTCTCTCTCTCTCTCTCTCTCTCTCTCTCTCTCTCTCTCTCTCTCTCTCTCTCTCTCTCTCTCTCTCCCCGGTCAGAAATTGATTTAGGTTTCTGTCTCTTCTTTTTTTGGGAGCATGAGCCAAAACTAAATGCTGTGTCACTTTGGCCGCTCACGGCCAAGGAGGAGGAAAGAAAAAAAGAGATAAGGGAGATTATCTCATCTGTCTGGATTTGCCCTGACTTGAATGCAGAACATCCATACAATCACAAATACAGCCCCAAAGGAGAAACTGGAGCGGAGACTTGAGTTATCGAATGAGTCAAAGTGAAAATCACTGTAATTGTTTCCCGACATTTGAATAATTGCTCTTTTTAATTTTTTTAAATGATCAGATTGAGTTGCTGCGTGACTGAGAAGTAACCGCACACCGACGGAACCTAAAAATATCTGGCCTGATACCTGATCGGATTATCTTTTTTTTGCCCCGATGTGGTTGACACACCCCTGCAGCATAACTGGATATTCAACACTGCCGGTAAAACTCGGCGATACTGCAGTACAGTTGTTTTTGTACTTGCTTGTGAAGACTCGTGAGACAAACAATTGCACAGATCAGGGATTAAACCCCCCACACATTTGAGACGAGTCTAGAAAACACCAGCTACCTGATACACGTGCTTCCTGTCACCATAGTGCTGCCTTCGCTGGGTTCTTGTGTTGTGTTTTTACTGCGGTATTGATCCGGACGCTCGGCCCGACATGTCTAATGCAGCTCGCCATAGACTCAGCTCACTTAGCACCGGCGATCCGGAGGAGGAGGAGGAGAGAGCAGCCGGGATTTGTCTCGGATACATAGATAGATAGATACTTTATTCATCCCAAGCTGGGGAATTCTGGTGCAGCAGCAGCACGTTTCACACAGCACACATTCAAATATATATACAATATTTACACGATAAATTAAAAATATACGATTTGCCCAAAAAAATATATAGAAATTAAGAATAATAAATTTACAGAATTTACATGAAGTATTGACAGTGGAACAAGGTCTATCTGTCAGCCAGAGGTGAGGTGGTATATATATATATATATATATATGTATATGAGTTTCATGGCTTGTGAATTGATCTGATTTTGAATTGGATCTATGGGATATTGGCCAGAGGGGCAGAAACTGTGCTTCCACATAGATTTTATGAAAAAACAAACCTGATGCTGACAGAGGGAACGTGTGCAAAAACACCACAAGGCCAAAAAATTGTTACAAAGTAACTGCTGGAACGATCCTCTGCGTCGAATACCTCATTTTTTTGGGGGGGTTGATATTCATACATCACATTTTTCATTATCAATTCATCTGAAGATTATTAATGGATTTGGTCTATTGAATGTCCCAAAAAGGCGAAAAATCAGGATTCACAGTTCCACAGATCAGATCTTACTGATGCTTGAAGTTTACTCTGTGGAGAAATATAAAATCAGCAAAATCCTCACAAGGGAGAATATGGAACTAGTGTTTGCCAGAAAAACTGCACAAGATATTCATCTAATGATAAAAGATGATTAAAGTAACTCGTGTTATTCTCATTATTGATGAATGCGCAGATTATGTTCTCACTTGTTTCGTCACTTGTTTCAGGAGCGAATGAAAAACAGCCCATCGCCGAGATGACGTCATCAGAGTTGTTTTTCAAACATGAATTTTCCGGAAAATTGCGTTTGGACGTTGGGAACGAACAAAGCAACGTATGCTTTGTCACATGCAGCCCCCCCCCCGAAAAAAGACTTCAGTGCATGTCTCAAAAAAAAGTGTTCAAGTTAAAAAAAAATAATAATAATAAAATCCAATCAAGAAGTAATCACCCTGTCAACGGGGGGATATTTTTGTACATTCAAAAATCATTAATTTAGGGCTACAGCCAAAAAAATATGTTTATAATTATAAAAGTCAACTGATACTGATTAATCCTCCAGTATATTCAAAAAATGGCAGAAAGTATTAAAATATTCTCAAACCCACAATGATGTGAAACTGAAAAACCGGGAACCAGGAAATATCAGTGACATTTTGGTTTGACAAATGAGTAACTTTACCTCAATTCATGAGGATTAAATGATTAGAATATTTGTCGCCCTGTATTTTTTCAGTTCATTAACTAATTCAATAATTCTTTTACTGCTAATTCAGTTTTACTGCTCCATGGTTTTTTCTTTGAGTTCCAAAATTTTGCATCTATAATTTTTCCATCTGAACACAAACACGTGGTCACATGTTGTTAGTAGCATGTAGCTCATGTAGTTAATGAGCTTCAGTGTGGGACTGAACTGGAAACTCCCAAAGAAATGAAACAGGACTTGTTGATTCATCATCACAAAATTCAGTCAAGTAGCGACGATGCAACTAAAGATTATTCTCAACAATAATCCAGCTGCCGTTTGTTTTCTCTGTCAATCGTTTGGTCCCTGAAATAGCACAAATAATACGACACTAATATAATATTATAGTTTCCCAAAGTCCAAGGAGTCGTCGTCTTCTGTGTGCTATCCTGTTTACATTGAACATATTATCTTGTTCTTTTTAAGAATATTATATTTATATTTATAAATATATTTCTTTTAAGGTTATATTTATATATTTGCTTGTTTATATTGCATGTTTACTTATTTATGATGCTTCTTATTTTCACGATGCCCTTTGCTGCTGTAACACAGGAAACGTCCACGTTGTTGCATTAATAAAGGACCATCTTATCTTATCTCTCGTAATCTCATCACATCTTGTCTTATATCCGAGTCGAAGCTGGAAGCACACGACGTTTGTAATTTTTGCTAAAAAGAGGAAGAAGAAAAACAAGAGGAGGAGGAGGAGGAGGAGAACTGAGGGATGAGTGTTGGTGTGGTGGGTCGGGTGGGGGGGGGGGGGGACAGCTCCTCCCATAACGAAGTTACTGTGCTGCGCTGTAGGTCCATGTTTACGGGGCAGGCGAGGGAGTTTCCTTCACTCCGAGTGTGGACACGGCCGCAGCATCGAGCTCTCAACTCTCCTCTCTGGTTATTTCTCGCGACTCATCCCTGTAGCTGCGCTGTGACTGGCTAACCTGCACACACACACACACACACGGGCTGATCCAGGACGAGACCCGGGGGGGAGCAGCAGCAGCATCTGCCGCCACCACCACCGTCCCTCCCTCCGCCCGGCACCTCGACTACTTCTGCTGCCGCTGCCATCATGTGCGACTGCTTCCACCTGGCCTTCCCCAACTGGCACGCCGCCTCCTCAGGGACGGGTGGGCATCGCTCTATATTCCTCTCTCTGCTCTGTTTTTATTTCCTTCCCACCTCCTCCTTCTCCTCTGTCTCTACGACTTTGTCTGGTGCTGCTTTTTCCTCGAGCAATTCACTGGATCAGCAGCTGGGTTCAGTAGTGCGGTGGAGTGTGTGTGTGTGTGTGTGTTTGTGATGAAGCGAGACAGGGAAGCGAGTTTGAGGCTGTTGCTGGTGCTGATGCTGAGTGGTGCTGCCGGCCTGCAGTGAGCGCTGGGTGTGTCTGCAGAGCGCAGGGGAGTGTTTGACGATGTCATCATGGAGGAAGTCGGGCGGCGCTGCGCAGCTCCTCCTGTGTGTGTGTGTGTGTGTGTGTGTGTGTGTGTGTGTAGCAGAGGCTGGACTGTGGTTACTGTGGCAGAGCAGAAAACAGGATTGTAAAAGAAGATAAATTAGTGGGGTTAAAGATGAAAAGGGAACAAAAACAATTCCCCAAATTACCTTGGACAGCTGCAGGCTTCGTGGGAAAGTGGAGAGTCACCAACTGTAACCCTGCATCAGTTTTAGTGTCCAAACTACTTCAAGTTTAGGATGATGAAAGCTCTAAAACTTGAGCTTTGATACATGCAATATGAATTTTTCCCAATGAAAAATGCAGTTTCTTTTTAACATGCATGCGATGTAAATAACCCATACACGATCATGTGGGCGTAGAAACTGGACAGTTACTTTGTTTGTGCGAAAGTGATTACATTCCTCAAATTATATGGAAAAAAATGATTGTTATTGTTGAAGGTTTGTGAGAATGTTTGAGTTTGTTATTATCACGAAGGTTGCTTTTGCAGACGCCACTGCTTTTAAAACATTCGCTTGGAAATCGGACGATCTTTTTGGTGCGATTTATTCGTGCGTTTGCTTCCCGTGGATATTTTGCAGTGATGTGGATGAAAAATCAACGATGCTTTAAGATTGTCCTTTGGTGGAACATGGCAGGTGATTCGTTACATCATCCCATCATTTACACAACGTGACATTCCGATGATTTACAGTTATAGGTCAAGAGAAAGTGATATTGGAAATTACAATGTGCCCCATTTAACTTTTTTTTTTAATTCATAGTGTTCTATGTTATATCATAGACATCTTATAGTGTTGTGCTGATGTTGTTCTTTATTCATTTAGAAATGATAATGGCTGGAGATTAGGGGGGAAGCGTCGGGCACCACTCAAGGTCACAGGAAGCGAGTGAGCGAGCGAGAGAGAGAGAGAGAGAGAGATTGGCTTAGCGAGACAGACGGGGTTTGTTTGTCTGATCCGTTCTACAGTGGAGCCGAACGCAGACGATCCTGATCCATTTACGAACCATCAGCGTCAAAGTCGGACGAATCTCCGTCTTCAATCAATATCTCACCACTTTGAGGAGTTTCTATACGCGGCTGCTGTCACTCACACCACTTTCCTTCTTGGAGCCTCAGTCGGCAACTTCCTTCACAGTTATTTGTGATAATTTGGACGCCGTGGTTCTTGGATCTTGATTCAATCAAGAAAAATGGTCTCTATTTAAAAAGGGTCAATATGTCAGTTTGTTCTTCTATTGCTACGTAGCGGACGCACTTTCTGATAGCGAGTCGCTGTAGCGCTCAGTCTGCCCTCAAAGGTCGTATCATGACCTCTGACATGTAGACACAACGATGGCCGAGGCTCTTGGTGACCATCACCAGAATGAAATCACGTTTGACAGCAGAGAAAACTTACATAAAGAATCTTTATTGTTTTTCATTTTTAATCTATTTCCATCTAGATTTCAATTCTTGTCATTAGGGAAAAAAACCTCGGAAACATCTTGGAACCAGACTAAATACAGACTATTTTAATATAGCTAATTTTAACCTACTTGTCATCAACTTTACAAAATCATAAGTGAATTACATTTTAAAAAATCTGTTTCCAGACTATTAACACGGCTGTAAAACAGAGAAATGTAATTGTCAGCGAACAACTTGGGCAGCAATCAAGTTCAACAACTTCCTCTTGATAAAAGCAAATTAAAAACAAAAACCCAATATCATTTATCTGCCAGAGCTTATTAACCATTAACTCAACTACATAGTCACGTGTGAATCTGAGTCACTCCAGAAATGTGAAGCAAAACAAACACTAACTAGTGTTAGTCCAACCCACTCAGGTGTACGTGTGTGTGTGTGTGTGTGTGTGTGTGTGTGTGTGTAGGTGTGTGTGTGTGTGTGTGTGTGACCTGATATAATAAACTAGGTGTCGTGGGAATACGCAGCGGATTAACATGCAAAATTCCTGAGCTGTAATGAAACTCAGATTAACAGATTGAAAGCATGCGCTTTCGCAGTCTCATGTTTATATAATCTGTGCAGAAAATCTAATTCTGAGTTGTGTTTTTTTTTCTTTCCCCCCTTCCTTCTCTTAAAATCTCATTACAAAACTTGGATCCAAACACACAAACCGTCCTGTGAGAGGAGCTCGTGTCTGTGTTAAGGCACAGGGAGGAAAAAAAGAACAGGAATAATGAGCGGTGTTGCTTCACATTAGTTCAGTGAAGAGCGGAGCTTCGGGGAGACGTCCAGGTGCTTTTACATCGGCAGAAACAAACTGGGGCGGATACGGTGGTTACGTAAGAGACGAGCTGCGCACAGACGAGTCACGAGAAAATCTGCAATGTTTCTATGACAGTTTTTGTCCGACTGCACGAGGGGTTTACTGTCGTGACATTGTGTCAGTACAGAGGATTTCACGTTTCCACATAAGGAGACGGAAGACAATCGCAGCAGTCTCGTCAGCAGGGGCCCAGAGGAGCCGCACCCAAAAGTCCAGAGCTGCAGTTGCACCCAAATATGAATCACGTGCAGGATCAATGCACCACGGATCGTTTCGGCATCTTAATACGTCTGCAGAATACTGCCAAATGAGAGCGTTATGGCATCAGTTCTATCGAATCAAAGACAAGTCAAACAGCTAAACAGCCCCAGACAAGTGATTCAATTCTGATAATTTTAGTGGGCACAGCGAGGGTTGTTATCAAGGCCTCTTGCAAGCGCCCACATGACAAATATTTGAGAAAGGAGGTTCCGTACGAGCGCTGCCTGGACACTGGACATCCGCCTGAATGAGGCGGCAAATAAAAATGAAGTGCATCTTTCGGGGGCTTAAATCCTCCATTAAAGCTCAACGCAAACACCGACTCCATGATCCACTGGCGGCTCTGTGCAGGAGACGTGGCACATGACACTTTCTGGCCCCGAGAGACCAGGAGCTTCGGTTAATCCAATGAAGCTCCATAATTATGCTCAGCTCAATTCCCCTGAAGAGACACTGGGCCGTCAGTGGCTCCACTTCACTCCTCGACTAAATGTTCCAGTTGTCTCAAAACCAAAGAGGGAACTGGTCAAATAATTAGCCAATGAAGAGATGAGATGCAGCTTCAGTCCCACTTTCAAAACAAGCAGCGGGAAATTTTAAGAAAATTCCTCTGAGAGTCGAGGTAAATTCTAATGCGTTGGACCGAAGTTGTCGATAAGTGTCCAAGAGTCAGACTCCTTTCCTGTTTCTCGTAGCGCTAGAGAACGAGCTCCGGTCTGGTTCCTGCACCGGACTGTAAACCGGAGCGTTCCCACCAAATAAAAACTGGTTCTGAACCTGACAAGTTGGTTCAGACGTGGCACCAAACGAAGCTGGTTCTTCAGCCTGAACTGTGACGGCATTGGAGGCGTATCACTGTCAATGTGAGGCTTTCTTTTATCTTCATTTTCTTAACTGTAACACACCATCTTGCACGTAACATTCTTCCACTTCTTTTTATGGTCCATGCATAAGTGAAAAATGATCTTCAATAGCCGAATAAACGCTCCCAGGTGATCAATGCGCGCCGCTACAACGCAACAACTGTTTACTTCCAATTTAAATCCCTCCGTTTCTGTTCTCGTTTGATGATGATTTCACGATAGTTCCGCTCAAAACTGGAGGAAGCACAGGCCGGCTCCCTCGACAGCATTAAAGTTCAAAGCACCCTGAACGGATCCGGTTAAAGAACCAGTTCCCTGTTGGTGGAACAAGTACAGTAGAGCCCATCCTTGATCTCTTTGGGTTTCAATAACAAACAAATTGATTGACGCATAAAGTGATATATCCACAGTTCGTCACAGTCTCACGGAGCTGATTGGCAGAAAAATCATGGGACCGATTTGATAACTGATAAATAAATATAGTGAAGACATTTCCATCTTCTCCATTAGCTTTTCTTTGACATATTTTCTGATCTTTCATAGATGAAATGATTAATTGATGGGAAAAAAAATCTGAAATGATAATAATCATTACCTGAAGCCAGGGTGTATCACCTAAGTCCCTCATCTGGGGAACAAGATTATCCATCATGGGTGAAGTTATAAATATTAGTTAAAATTACGATCAAATATTCCAGTCCCGACCAAAGTGGGAGCCCGACCGCCAGGCTTACATCACCAAATCTAGAGCCACGTGATTGGGCGCTGCTAAATGATGATAAGTGATGTGTCACTATCATGGGTTCTTTAAGCTGCGTTCCATTATACCTCCGACTATAACCCCGAGCTCGGAATGACGTCACAACCGAACAACCTGAGTTGATTTCTTTCCAGTTGCACTTTTAGTTGGCAGTCTGAGAACAACGTACACGTTTCCGCTAGCCAGCTAGCCATTGCTAGCAAAACCAGTTCATAATAACGCATTACACGGCATTTCACGCATACTAACGCAGTAGTAAGACGTCCACAGACAGTAATTGGACAGTACTGTGTGTACGACAAATTTAATAAGACACAAATAAGACAGAAGTGCTAATAAACGGTCAAAACAACAGCTTTAACTTAGCGTTGATACACGGAGCAGCCATCTTGGATTTCAATGTCAGGGTTGGTGACGTTCCTCCGAGTTCAAATTTTGACTTCAAGTTGTAAATTCCGGGCTTGGAGGTTGGTAATTCCGAATTCCGAGGTGTAATGGAATGCACCATTATTCATGATTGGGTTACGGAGGCTCGAGCAGTTCAGGGAATATTTTTTTAAGTGTTTGGTGCTTTGGTTTATTAATGGGTTGTAACATTAAAATATTAATTTAATTTATTTAAATTAGGCCATTAAAGTCATTCAATACTTCACTTATTTACTTACTTATTGCTTCAATTACAGTCTGTGATTCATGTAATATTCCCTAAAACTGGAAATCGAGGGATTTTGTGAATTAAACAATTCAGATTATCTCATTACAAAAAACCTCTTAAAATTAGGATTTAAGGGGATGTAGGTATAAAGAGAGATCCCTGTAAATACATTGGTTATTTTCAGGAATGCGAGGGACAAAGAGTTCAGTCACTACGAGGACGTTTATAAAACACTTAATTCAGTTTGGGAGTGACACAAGTTCAGACAAGGTATGACTGCAATGGAAAAGTGACCCGCCTCCTGTGCACATCTGAGGCTGAGCAAATAACTTTCGCCACGTTTGTCAGTCGCAATCGCACCAGGAATATTAGAGGGTTATTTTGGACAAGGTGTTGTTAGCACCTCGCTCTATTTCCGAGAGTTAAACAAGCAGCGGCAGCAGGTAGGTGAGCGGTTTGCTTCCACAGAGTGAGCTCTGAACATTTCAATTCTGAGAGGTCTTCGTTAGTGGTGTGAAGGAGAAGGATGGTGATCAGTGTGTGACAGGGATGATAAGGTCAATGGTGTAGGCAGCTGTAAACACTTTGATTATCATGTTTACCACACGTCTAGACTGTGGTGTGGTTCGCACACAGCGTGTAAATATTCAAGTGTTCTCTGATATTATTTCTAATCTTCTATGCAGGTTGTTTTTTTTTTCTTTATCTCAGAGCTATGATATGATTTGAATTTTGAACGATCGACGTTGTGGCAGCGACACACCCTGATACAGTAGGAGGTTTTATACCATCAGTCTTTTGCCTTGACTAATGGACTTAGTCTGTTGGAGCTCTTCACATGACCCACATTATGGTCAGACAGTCGGTGGCGCTGGTTGGCTGAGAAACAATATGGTGCTACAGGAAAAATTAAGGGTTGTACATGATCCTCCAAATCCACAGTTCGGTTCAGACCTGTTCAGTTTATTCTAATTTGATTGGGGGGGGCTGTAAACTCACTTGGTCGTGATTGGACCGAAAAAGTCATGTGACACTTGCAGTTTAACAGCAGCTAAAGAAGATAGAGACGTTTCAATGTACTGAAACAAAATGCTGTCTTTCCTTTGTTACATTTGTTGAGAAAATCACTTCCACAAAATCCTCTAACACATATTGGCGGGCTAACCAAATTTTTTTACTTTCTTTTAAAGAAAGTCTTTAGCCTTGCTCTGATTTTTCTGACTATTGTAATCCCTTTAAATGCTTTTATTTTATTTAGTTTTTACCCTAATATTTTATATATTTAAATATTTTATAATATTCCATTTTGTATCTTGTAAAGCAGTTTGTAACTGGGTTTTGTGCTATATACATGAAGTCTATTATTATCATTATTTTGGACACATTGAGGATTCACCTGGAGACCGTAGGCAGAAAGTATTTTGAGCTTTTAATTTGATTAATCCATTGACTAACTGGACTGTTTTGTGACCATTCCATTATTGCTCAAGAATTCAAAAATCCTTCTCCTCCAGCTCTCTTGATGAAAACAAACATTAGAAATGTTGGGTGTCATTTCTATTTTATTTCATTGATTCGAATTTAGGAGTTTAGAGTTCAGTAAGATTTGAAAATACGGCAATCATGGTCTTATCAGCTCACCCACAATAGAAAAGGTTTAATCAGCTGCTCAGACACAAAAACATTTTATCTATCTATAATGGAAATATTTTGAATGTAAAGATAAAGATGGTTATAGTTCTGTCAAGCCCTATTCAAATAAAATATATCAACTCTAGAATTTGCTATTTTTGTTATCCAATTCTTCGACTGCTAAAAAATGAACAACATCATGACACAGTCGACCTCAAATCAAAATAAAAGGGGTAATTCAAAATGGAGTCATACCAAATAGAGGTTCGGCATAAAAGCAGGTAATAATACTAATGTGACTACCCAGATTCATTTTGGAGTCAGACTTTTCCTGTGGGTCGATACAGTGCAGCACTTACCATTCGGAGGAGGCAGCGGGTCCCTGGGGGTTTTATTGCCAGGAAGAACTCGGAATAGTCTCATCATCGGCTCCAGTGAGCCAGGAGTCAGGCAGGGTGGAAGTCTCAGCTTACTGCTCCCAAAATATAAACCTAAATAAAAAAACACTACTTTTTATACTAAGTAATTAAATAAATTATTATAAAATACAACAAAGTTATTATGCACTTAATCAGGTTAAGTTTGTGTCGACATAAGACTGATCTTTTGCCAGAGGCCTTTTTGAAATCATGCATTATTTATTTATAGTTACAGGAAGTCAACTTCAGCTGCTGGTAAAAATACCCAATGCAATTTTTCCCTTTAGTTGTGTGTGACGATGCAAAATATTTTTGAGATGAAGTTATAAACTTGTTCTGTTCTTCACTAAAATAACATTAAAATGAGCAGAGGTCAAGTCAGATGCTATTTGGTGTTTGGTTTTTGACTGTTTTCTGTTTTTGCGAACAGGACCTGGTCGAAGGCTGAGAGGACCGGAGCCCGGCACAGAGGACGATTCAGTGAGTGACTGAACGAGAAATTCAATTAAAACTCCAGTTTTAATTCTGTGTGTGTGTGTACAAAATAACTCAACGCATTGGACAGATGTTCACCAAAATTGGGGCCATAATTACTTTGGAGGGTATCTCCAGACGATTCATTTTTGGAGTTGATCTGTCTAAAGGTCACAGTCAACAAAAATATGGTCCGAAAAACACATTTTCCATGATATCTCTGCATAGAGAGGCAATCTAAAGCTGATATTGATCAGAAAATGATTCGCCATAAGTGACGTCATAAAGTCATCACAGTGACGTCAATCAATGAATCATCATTGATTCTCAATCATCATCATATGAAATAACGTTTTGTTGCAAATTAAGTTTCTCAAAGTTCTGTTTTCTTTCTGGCTTTTTCCCCCGCTAAAAATATATTTGCTAATGTGCTGTGAAAGACTGAAGAGACAAACTGAAATGAAAGTTCAAGGAATAAGCAAAGTTATAAAGATTCCTCCTCTGGCGACTACTTAATGTCTTTAACAATGGTAATGACAATACATATAATCGCTTCTGAGATATTTCACTCTGGTTCTCTCTGGTGTTGGACCAACAGACCGACCAGCATTGCCATCACCAAAAACCACACGACTGGTGTGAGATGTATTCACTGTGGTCCAGTTTTCTCCAAACCTCTGTTGTTCCTGCGTGAGTTTAATACTGTAACTGTCAGGTGGCCGAAGAAGACAAGATGGTGTTTACGCAGAAGAAAAAAATTATGAAAGATCCCTTTTCAAAGCGCCTTTTTTTAAATGATCACAAAAACTGTTTGGGGATTGGACCATGTGACTGTTGTGTTGACTGACCTCTTGTCCTCGCAGACATGTGACGGGCCATCTCACTTAACAGAGGAAGTGAGGCCACGCCCTCAAGGGTCGTCCCCCGTCGAGGAGTATCCTGAAACGGACAAATTCACAGACAGTGACAAAGAGGTACTGAGCACCAACACACCACTATGTTACAGCATAAAACAAGCTAAAACAATAAATCATAGACCCTGTTTACTTTGCAGTCATGTGACCGGGATGTGCAGTTAAAATAATTTAAAAATCCAGATCGAGGAATCAGGTTTATCGAGCAGAATCAAACTGGGTCATTCAACACCTTATTTGTGATTCAATGTTCTTTTTTGTTCAGGCTGTACATAAATGAAATTAGAGAATTAGAGCTCATTTATGCTCACACAGACCTGTGCGTGTCACCAAAGCATGAAGAGTCTCTTTAATCTGTTGACCAAGATGTGTAATCAAGTATTTAGTGATGCTTCTCTTGACTGCCACTCTACAAAATAAATGTATTTTGTATATATACAGTATCTCTCTGTTGGCTCTTTCCAAACCACAATCTCCTAAGAACCAACACAGCTTGTTGCTGTGCAAAACCTGGAGAGTGGAAACGGCATTTCCTTATTTTTTTAATGATAAATTGACCCATCAATTTAGTAATTTGTTCCCACAAATTATTGAATTCATTCCATCAGATGAAGAGTCATTGAATTATCAGCCTCCAACTATTTGTTCTTCTCCGCTTGACATCAGATCATCATCATCAGACTTATTTTTTCCGTTTTCCTTTTAGTGTGAAGCAGAGCATGACACACGCCACAAAAGTGGGAGTGGAAAGAAAACAAAAAAGTCTGGCCGTGGGTCCATGTTCGATAAGCGCTCGACTCCAAAGATGAGTAAACTGAAGGTGAGATATTCCCACCTCCCCGTATCTGTGCAGCAGAGAATAACAACGCTAAAGGTAAAAATGATTATCCTTTCTATTTTCATGTGTTGGCAGGAAGTTCCCAGCCCCGAGTCTGAGGTGATAGTGAAAACAGCCAACGATGGATGTGCAGAGGGTCTCATTTATGGTGGAGGGGGGAAAGAGGGCATCTTCATTAAGGAAGTGGTACCAGAGTCACCGGCCTCAAAAAGTCTGAAACTGAAAGAAGGTCAACTTTCACTTTCACAGGCATTTGAAAAAGAGAAACTACAATATGCTTACAGTGATTTTGTTGTACACATTTGACGGAGAGCTTTCTCATGTAAGTGTTTCTGAAATGTTTATCTCTTATTTACGCAGGTGATCAGATTCTGAGCGCCACGGTGTATTTTGACAACGTGTCATATGAGGATGCCATTACGATTTTGGAGCATGCTCAGGCTTACAATATGAGACTCTGCTTGAAACGCAAACCAGACATCACTGAGACTGAACCAGCCATGGACTCCGACGTTATCCCTGTAACTATTTTCAAGTTTTCTGCTCAAACTTTTTGTGATAGCTAGTCTTCGGGCTTACACTGACATTTGCACATTTCTGTTGGTCAACAGGAGGAAGACCTTGGTGCTCCAGAGATGAGGGAACAAGGAAAAACCAAAAGGCGTGGGGATGCTCGCATTTCATGGCCAAAGTTTCCCTCCTTTGGAAAGGGCCGGAAGTCCCACTTCACAAGGTCTCACAGTTCCTCTGAGGCTGATGAGCAGAGAAAGCTGGAGCTTAGCCCCACAACAAGTGACACAGAGTCACCTATAAAAACTCAAGATGCTCTCAAAGGCAAGAAGAGGCACAAAATGAAGCTTTCTGCTCTGAAAAAGAGAGGCCGCGTAAGTTCATCTGAAGACCAGGAGACAGACGCACCAACAATCGGGCAGATCAGTGGCGACATTTACCAGACAGCATCAGACATGCTTTCCCCTGATGAATGCTTTGAAAGCCTCTCAGGAAAAGCACCTGAAGTCTATGTATCGAAGAATCTGAAGGTAGTGGAAGAAATAAGACTTGAGCAAAATGATCCAAAAAAGACTGTTCAACACAAGGTGGAACTGATCAGTATAGACAGCACTTTGAAAACAGCAGATCTAACTATGGCTCTGGCAGATCAAGAAAGCCCCTCTGGTATCAAGTCCCCCGATGAGAAGAAAAAGAAGAAAGACAGGTCTGAAATAAAAGTGAAAATTTTGGGGAAGGATAAATCACACAAGAAAGATACAAAAGCAAAAGCCTCACCAAAAAGGCTAAAAACCCTAGGGGCAAGTACAGAAGTAGCAGATCAGCCTGCAAATGAAAAATCAGATGTCATTCCAAAGGTTGAATTTGATTTTTCTGATGTCACATTTATGCGAAGATCTCCACAGAAAGGTGAAGAACAAGCAAAGAAAGACAAGGACATAAAACAAAAACAGGAAGCAAAGACAGGTCCGACATTCAAACTGCCTAAAATTGGCTTGAGTGACATTTCAACTGAGGAAACTATACAAAAACTAAATGTTGAAGAATGCCCAAATACAATTGAGAAGCTTAACAGTGCAGTGAAAGAGGATCCATATGACAGACTGTCAAAAAGCAGTCATTCCAGAACCCAACTTCCCAAACGTGAAGACATTGAGATTCCAGGTATGGAGGACATGTCTGTGAGGACCAGAGCCAAAGGAATTAAAGAGCCCAAAGTGGTTCTAACAGGACAATATGAAGAATTTCAAACCGAAACTGTGCAACTGTTAATTGATGTGGACAGTGTGAAAGAGGCAGTTTCAAAATTGCCTGGATTTAAGCTGCCAAAGGTTGACACATGTGGAATGCCTATTCCTGAAGAAATTACTGTGATAGATGCAAATGCACAAAGAATATCAGTGAAAACACCTACAAAAGTTGCAGATACCAAAACAAAACATGAGGCGCACCTTACTAAATTTGACATAACTGCCTCTTCCGAAATCACCAAGACTACTGTCAAACTACCAAAGATTGCAACTGCTAATTTAACCTCTGAGGGGCTTTTAATTGAGACCAAGGTTGTTAAAGAAATGGAGAAAGTGGACAAAACCAAGCTAAAACAAAGTGACATAGAGTTCTATAAACGAGAGGATATTACAATTCCAGGCAAAGAAAGTCCAAAAAAAGACATTGTATTTAAATTGCCAAAACAAAACATCTTTGAGGAACAAGGCGATTCAATATTCGGAGAAAGGACTATATTGCTCCAAGAAGTAACAACACCAGAAACTGAAACAAGAAAAGGCAAGGGGCAGATTGGAGGAGTCACATTGGATGTCAAAATACCAGAAATCGATTCCATTGAGTTTATTGATTCAGTAAATGGTTCCCCAGCCAAAAAGGGTGGTGGCGTTAGTCTCACAGGTTTTGGTGTTAATCTTAATGCTACAAAGCCAAAGGTTGACATCTCCTTTCCACAGACCGAAAGTGAAGTAAAAGATGTTGGAGCTGAGGAGCATACAATCAAACTGGCCAAATTTGGAGCAGTTAGAATAAATGTGCCTGATGTAGACAAGGACATAAACACTGATGGATCAGAGGTAAAAATAATCCAGGGAGAGGGGGAGGAGTGCAAGTTTAAGATACCAAATCTTGGCATATCCATACCAAAGTTGAAAGGATCTAAAACTGATTCAGGCCTTTCAAAGAAGGATGCAACTGCAACACTACCAGAAGTTCAAGCTGGGGTCAAACTCTCAGAAGCCCCTGAGGTTGATGTTACCCTTGGAAGCATAGATGTTTCTATTCCAGAGCAAAAGGTAGAAGTTGAAAAACCTAGCTTGGAAATCAAACCTCTGCAGATGGAAGTTGATATTGATGGACAAGGAAGCAAATTGAAGATGCCAAAGTTTGGAATCAAAATGCCAAGAATGAAAGGACCGGAATTTGATTTAAGTTTGTCAAAGAAAGACGTAGACGTCACACTACCAGAAGCTAAAGCTGGGGTCAAACTTCCAGACGCCCCTAAGGTTGATGTTACCCTTGGAAGCATAGATGTCTCTATTCCAGAGCAAAGGGTGGAAGTTGAAAAACCGGAGTTGGAAATCAAACCTCTGCAGACTGAAGTTGAAATTGAAGGACAAGGAAGCAGATTCAAAATGCCAAAGTTTGGAATTAAAATGCCAAAAATGAAAGGACCTGAATTTGAGTTACGTTTGTCAAAGGAAGACGTAGATGTCACATTACCAGAAGCTAAAGCTGGGGTCAAACTCCCAGGAGCCCCTGAGGTTGACGCTACTCTTGGAAGCATAGATGTCTCTATTCCAGAGCAAAAGGTGGAAGTTGAAAAACCTGAGTTGGAAATGAAACCGCTGCAGACTGAAGTTGAATTTGATGGACAAGGAAGCAGATTCAAAATGCCAAAGTTTGGAATTAAAATGCCAAAAATAAAAGGACCTGAATTTGATTTAAGTTCATCAAAGAAAGACATAGACGTTACACTACCAAAAGCTAAAGCTGGGGTCAAACTTCCAGAAGCCCCTAAGGTTGATGTTACCCTTGGAAGCATAGATGTTTCTATTCAAGAGCAAAAGGTGGAAGTTGAAAAACCTGAGTTGGAAATGAAACCGCTGCAGACTGAAGTTGAATTTGAAGGACAAGGAAGCAGATTCAAAATGCCAAAGTTTGGAATTAAAATGCCAAAAATAAAAGGACCTGAATTTGATTTAAGTTCGTCAAAGAAAGACGTAGACGTCACACTACCAGAAGCTAAAGCTGGGGTCAAACTTCCAGAAACCGCTAAGGTTGATGTTACCCTTGGAAGCATAGATGTTTCTATTCCAGAGCAAAAGGTGGAAGTTGAAAAACCGGAGTTGGAAATCAAACCTCTGCAGACTGAAGTTGAATTTGATGGACATGGAAGCAGATTCAAAATGCCAAAGTTTGGAATTAAAATGCCAAAAATAAAAGGACCTGAATTTGATTTAAGTTCATCAAAGAGAGACGTAGACATCACACTACCAGAAGCTAAAGCTGGGGTCAAACTTCCAGACGCCCCTAAGGTTGATGTTACCCTTGGAAGCATAGATGTCTCTATTCCAGAGCAAAGGGTGGAAGTTGAAAAACCGGAGTTGGAAATCAAACCTCTGCAGACTGAAGTTGAATTTGAAGGACAAGGAAGCAGATTCAAAATGCCAAAGTTTGGAATTAAAATGCCAAAAATGAAAGGACCTGAATTTGAGTTAAGTTTGTCAAAGAAAGACGTAGATGTCACACTGCCAGAAGCTAAAGCTGGGGTCAAACTTCCAGAAACCGCTAAGGTTGATGTTACCCTTGGAAGCATAGATGTCTCTATTCCAGAGCAAAGGGTGGAAGTTGAAAAAACGGAGTTGGAAATCAAACCTCTGCAGACTGAAGTTGAATTTGAAGGACAAGGAAGCAGATTCAAAATGCCAAAGTTTGGAATTAAAATGCCAAAAATAAAAGGACCTGAATTTGATTTAAGTTTGTCAAAGAAAGACGTAGACGTCACACTACCAGAAGCTAAAGCTGGGGTCAAACTTCCAGAAACCGCTAAGGTTGATGTTACCCTTGGAAGCATAGATGTTTCTATTCCAGAGCAAAAGGTGGAAGTTGAAAAACCGGAGTTGGAAATCAAACCTCTGCAGACTGAAGTTGAATTTGATGGACATGGAAGCAGATTCAAAATGCCAAAGTTTGGAATTAAAATGCCAAAAATAAAAGGACCTGAATTTGATTTACGTTCATCAAAGAGAGACGTAGACATCACACTACCAGAAGCTAAAGCTGGGGTCAAACTTCCAGACGCCCCTAAGGTTGATGTTACCCTTGGAAGCATAGATGTCTCTATTCCAGAGCAAAGGGTGGAAGTTGAAAAACCGGAGTTGGAAATCAAACCTCTGCAGACTGAAGTTGAATTTGAAGGACAAGGAAGCAGATTCAAAATGCCAAAGTTTGGAATTAAAATGCCAAAAATGAAAGGACCTGAATTTGAGTTAAGTTTGTCAAAGAAAGACGTAGATGTCACACTACCAGAAGCTAAAGCTGGGGTAAAACTCCCAGAAGCCCCTAATGTTGACGCTACTTTTGGAAGCATTGATGTTGACTTTCCAGTGCAAAAGATGGAGGTCAATAAGCCTGAATTGCAAATCAAACCTCTGCAGACTGAAGGTGAACATGACGGACAAGGAAGCAAGTTTAAAATGCCAGAGTTGGGAATCACGATGCCGAAAGTAAGAGGACCTGAAATTGATTTGAGCTTATCAAAGAAAGATATACATGCCACACTGCCTAAAGCTGAAGCACAAGTCAAGCTTCCTGTTATGGAACATAGAGAATCTGGTATTAAAGTAGAGGTCAAAGCTCCAGAGATTGCAGTTCACCAACAGGATGTTGAAGGATCACCATTGAAATTTAAGATGCCAACATTCAAACTACCAAAATTTGGAGTTGGTACTCCAAACATCTCGGTAGAAGGACCTGATATGGACAAAGATGTAAAAATCGATGGAGCTGACATTAAAATGCCCAAAGATGGGGCGACTATTAACATAACAGCACCCAGCGTTGAGGGTCCTTCAATAGATTTGAAATCCATGGGAACTGAAAAAGATGACAAAGGAAGCAAATTCAAAATGCCCCATCTTGGGATCTCTATGCCAAAGGGGAAAGGACATACATTTGATTTAAGCCGGTCTAAGAAAGATGAAGATGTAACATTTCCAGAGGCTAAAGCTGAAGTCAAACTTCCAGAAGCACCTAAAATAGCTGTGGAGATGAAATCACCAGTGTGTGAGGTAGAAATAGATAGAAAAGGTGAAGAGTTTAACATGCCAAAGTTTGGAATGTCGATGCCAAAGGTAAAAGGACCTGAATTTCATCTAGGCTTCTCAAAGAAAGATGTGAATGTCACACTGCCAGAAGCTAAAGCCGACGTCAACCTCCCTGATGTTGAACTACAAGAACCTTCAGCTAAAGTAGAAATTAAAGCTCCTGCGATTAAAGTTGCAGCTAAAGATACAGGTGGATCACCTTCAAAATTTAAAATGCCAAGTTTTAGTTTCTCAAAGCCCAAAGTCAAAGGGCCTGTTATAGATTTAAGCTTATCAAAGAAAGACACAGATATCACATTACAAGACACTAACACTGAGGTCAAACTTCCTGAAGTCGCTAAAATTGATGTTAGTCTTGGAAAAGCCGAAGTGTTGATTCCAGAGGCCAAAGTGGAAGTTAAAAAACCTGAAGTGCAAATCAAACCTCAGCAGACTGATGTTGAACTGGAAGGACAAGGAGGAAAGTTCAAAATGCCAAAGTTTGGCATCACAATGCCAAAAGTAAAAGGGCCTGACTTTGATTTAAGCTTCTCAAAGAAAGATGTAGATGTGACACTACCCAAGGCCAAAGCTGAGGTTGAAACCCCAGACACTCCTAAGATCACTGTGGATGTTAAACCATTGGAGTGTGAAGCAGAAATTGATGGGCAAGGAAGCAAGTTTAACATGCCAAAGTTTGGAATATCTATGCCAAAAGTGCAAGGGCCCAAAATTGATTTAAGCGTATCCAAAAAAGATGTAGATGTTAAATTACCAGAGGCTAAGGCTGATCTTGAACTCAAAGCCCCAGAAATTGATGTTAATCTTGGAAAAGCAGAAGTTTCAATTCCAGAAGCAAAGATGGAGGTTGAAAAACCTGAACTGGAAATAAAACCCCTAGAGACTGAAGGTGAACTTGATGGACAAGGAAATAAGTTTAAAATGCCTAAGTTTGGAATATCAATGCCAAAAGTAAAAGGACCAGAAATTGATTTCAGCATATCAAAGAAGGATGTAGACATCAGTCTACCAGAAGCCAAAACAGAAATCAATCTCCCTGATGTTGAACTAAAAGAACCTTCTGCTAAAGTGGAAGTTAAAGCTCCTGAGATTGAAGCTCAGTTAGGCAGCATGAAAGGATCACCATCAAAATTTAAAATGCCTACATTTAAATTCCCCAAATTTGGAGTTGCTGCT
Organism: Scophthalmus maximus; assembly: GCF_022379125.1. Lineage (NCBI taxonomy): Eukaryota > Metazoa > Chordata > Actinopteri > Pleuronectiformes > Scophthalmidae > Scophthalmus > Scophthalmus maximus. Next base: position 2,271,903 of record NC_061529.1, on the reverse strand, counting down.
CCAAATGTCAGCGCTGAAATACCCGATACAAACAAAGAAATCAAAATTGACGGAGCTCACATGAACATATCTGCACCACATACAGATATTGATGTTCCGGAGGTTAAAGGAGAGGTCTACCTGCCAGAGGCTGAAGTCAAGGAACCATTAAGTGACGTGGAGGTAGATGCAAAAATTAAAAAGTCAAGGTTTTCAATGCCCAAGTTTTCCTTTTCAAAACCAAGTGTTAAGGCCCCAGAAGTTGATCTCAGTGTTCAGGATGTGAATGTTGCACTTCCAGAAGGAAAGGTGGAAGTGAAAATAGGGGAAGTGGATATGAAATCACCAGAGCATGAAGCAGAAGTTGACGGGCAAGGAAGCAAGTTCAAAATGCCAAAGTTTGGCATCTCAATGCCAAAGGTTACAGGGCCTGACATAGATTTAAGTTTATCCAAAAAAGATGTAGATGTGACAATACCAGAAGCCAAAGCTCAAGTCAAACTCCCTGATGTCGATTTGAAAGGACCCTCTGCTGAAGTGGAAATCCAACATCCTGAGATGAAAGTTGTGACAAAAGACAAAGACGGATCACCGTCAAAATATAAAATGCCGACATTCAAATTACCGAAATTTGGAGTAGGCACTCCAAGTTCCACCATAGAAGTACGCGATATGGAGAAAGATGTCAAAATCAATGACGTTGACATTAATATTCCTGAAGAGGTTCTGGCAGTTCACATTGTAGCACCCAGTATTGACACTGAAGGCAAATCAATAGATTTGAAAACTACAACGACTGAAGATGAAGAAAAAGGAAGCAAGTTTAAACTGCCAAAGTTTGGCATCTCAATGCCAAAGGTTACAGGGCCTGACATAGATTTAAGTTTATCCAAAAAAGATGTAGATGTGACAATACCAGAAGCCAAAGCTGAAGTCAAACTCCCTGATGTCGATTTGAAAGGACCCTCTGCTGAAGTGGAAATCAAACATCCTGAGATGAAAGTTGTGACAAAAGACAAAGAAGGATCACCGTCAAAATATAAAATGCCGACATTCAAATTTCCAAAATTTGGAGTAGGCACTCCAAGTTCCACCATAGAAGTACCTGATATAGACAAAGATGTAAAAATCAATGACGTTGACATTAATATTCCTGAAGAGGTTCTGGCAGTTAACATTGTAGCACCCAGTATTGACACTGAAGGCAAATCAATAGATTTGAAAACTACAACAACCGGAGATGAAGAAAAAGGAAGCAAGTTTAAACTGCCAAAGTTTGGCATCTCAATGCCAAAGGTTACAGGGCCTGACATAGATTTAAGTTTATCCAAAAAAGATGTAGATGTGACAATACCAGAAGCCAAAGCTGAAGTCAAACTCCCTGATGTCGATTTGAAAGGACCCTCTGCTGAAGTGGAAATCAAACATCCTGAGATGAAAGTTGTGACAAAAGACAAAGAAGGATCACCGTCAAAATATAAAATGCCGACATTCAAATTTCCAAAATTTGGAGTAGGCACTCCAAGTTCCACCATAGAAGTACCTGATATAGACAAAGAAGTCAAAATCCATGACGTTGACATTAATATTCCTGAAGAGGTTCTGGCAGTTAACATTGTAGCACCCACTATTGACACTGAAGGCAAATCAATAGATTTGAAAACTACAACAACTGGAGATGAAGAAAAAGGAAGCAAGTTTAAACTGCCAAAGTTTGGCATCTCAATGCCAAAGGTTACAGGGCCTGACATTGATTTAAGTTTATCCAAAAAAGATGTAGATGTGACAATACCAGGAGTCAAAGCTGAAGTCAAACTCCCTGATGTTGATCTGAAAGAACCCTCTGCTGAAGTGGAAATCAAACCTCCCGAGATCAAAGTTGTGACAAAGGACAAAGAAGGATCACCGTCAAAATTTAAAATGCCGACATTTAAATTTCCAAAATTTGGAGTAGGCACTCCAAGTTCCACCATAGAAGTACCCGATATGGACAAAGATTTAAAAATCAATGATGCTGACATTAATATTCCCGAAGAGGTTCTGGCAGTTCACATTGTAGCACCCAGTATTGACACTGAAGGCAAATCAATGGATTTGAAAACTACAACAACTGGACATGAAGAAAAAGGAAGCAAGTTTAACCTGCCAAGTCTCAGTTTTGTGCCTCAAGGCCCTGACATTGATTCAAGCTTATCAAAGACAGCGGTAGATGTGACAATACCAGAAGCCAAAGCTGATGTTCAGCTCCCTGATGTTGAACTAAAAGGACCATTAGCCAAAGTGGAAATTAAAGCTCCGGGAATTGAAGTTCACACGAGTAACGTCGAAGGATCTCCATCAAAGTTTAAAATGCCAACATTCAAATTGCCCAAATTTGGAGCTGCTACTCCCCAGGTCAGTGTGGAAGTGCCTGATGTGGACAAAGATATTAAAGTGGATGGGTCTGATTTGAAATTACCCAAAGCAAAAGTTGAAGTCACACGTCCTGATGTAGAAATCAAAGAGCCTGTGGGTTCAATATCAGTATCGCAGGCATCAATTGCAGAGGGTGATGCCAAGTTGAAAAAGCCAAGGTTTTCATTACCCAAATTTTCATTTTCAAAGCAAAGTACAAAAGAGCTTGAATTTGATGTCAGTGTTCCAGAAGTTGATGTTTCTCTTCCAAAAGGAAATGTGGAAGTTATACCATCGGAAGTGGAGCTTAAGGCACCAGAAGGTGATGTAGAAGTAGATGGGCTGGAAAGTAAGTTCAAAATGCCAAAGTTTGGCATCACAATGCCAAAAGTAAAAGGACCCGATGTTGATTTAAGTTTCTCCAAGAAAGATGTAAATGTTACACAAACCAAGGCTGAAGTTGAGGTTGATATCCCAGAAGGTCCTAAAATTGATGTGGATGTGAAACGATTGGAGTCTGAAGCAGAAATTGATGGGCAAGGAGGCAAGTTTAAAATGCCAAAGTTTGGAATCTCAATGCCAAAAGTTAAAGGTCCTGAAATTGATTTGAGCTTATCAAAGAAAGATTTAGATGTCACACTCCCAGAAGCCAAAGCTGAGGTTCAGCTTACAGATGTTGAAATAAAACAACCCTCTGGAAAAGTGGACGCTAAGGCTCCTGAGATTAAAGGTCAAACAAGTATTGTCGAAGGATCACCATCAAAACTGAAGATGCCAACATTCACGTTACCCAAATTTGGAGCTGCCACTCCAAAGGTCAGTGTGCAAGTGCCTGATGTGGACAAAGACATCCAAATTGATGGTGCAAAGATGGAGGTAACTAAAGAGGGAGCTATAGTGAATGTTACAGCACCCAGCATTGATGCCGAAGGCCTATCTGTAGATGTGAAACCAAAAGAAAGTGAACTTGAAGGATCAGAGAGCAGGTTTAAAATGCCCAAATTTGGAATCTCAATGCCAAAAGTAAAAGGGCCTGAAATAGATTTGAGCTTATCAAAGAAAGATGGAGATGTCACATTACCAGAGGCTAAAACTGAGGTCAAACTGCCTAGTTTTGAAGTTAAAGAACCCAAAGGTGACATACTAGTGCCAGATGCACCTACAGTTGAGACTGAAGCCAAGTTGAAACGACCAAACTGGACATTTCCAAAATTTTCATTTTCAAGAACAAGTGGCAAAGCCCATGATGGAGATATGAACCTTGAAACACCAAAAGCTGATGTTACATCACCAGAGGTGAAAGCAGAAATGTCTCTACCAGATGTTGAAGTCAAAGGACCTTCAGGCATTATTTCAATGGAAGAGCAACCTGCTGAAGAACTTGATGGAAACTTGAAAAAAAGTAAATTTTCATTACCCAAATTTTCTTTTTCAAAGTCAAGTGTTAACATACCCGAAGTCAGTGCTGAGCTTCCACAAGTTGATGTTTTTCTTCCAGAAGGGGAATTAAGAGTCAGACAACCTGTAATGGAAATCAAAGCTCCTGAGCTTGAAGCTGAACATGATGTACAAGGAAGCAAGTTTAAATTACCAAAGTTTGGCATTTCACTGCCAAAATCGGAAGGACCTGAAGTTGATTTAAATGCATCACAGAAGGGTGTAGATGTCACGATTCCTCATAGAGCAGAGGTCAAACTCCCTGAAGCTGATGTCAAGGAATCTCCAGCTAGTGTGGAGACTGAAGCAAAGTTGAAAGATGTTGGAGGGTCGCCATCAAAATTCAAAATGCCTACCCTGAAAATGCCGAAGTTTGGAGGTGCTTCCTATGACGTCACTGTAGAAGCAACTGGTCCAGACAAAGCTGAAAATTATGGAGCTAAACTTGAAGAGGATGTTACTGTTAAAATCAAAGGTCCAAGTATTGATATTAAAACTGATATGCCCAAAGCAGTAATGTCCGATTCTGAAAAGCCAAAGACTGAGACTGACAGTGTGGGCCAGGGATCTCCAAGTAGATTCAAACTGCCATTATTTAAAATGCCGAATCTGGGTTTCTCAAAATCCAAACCTGAAGATGAATGTGTCCCTGCTGACAATGAAGGCAAAGACAATCAGCTGGTAACAGAAGAAGAGAGTAAATCTCCAAAGTTGACTTTGACATCGTTTGGTGAGATCCTGAATAACTTTGATGTTGAATTTGATGTTTCAAAAACAGACGACGGCGAACAAAATCTTAAAGCCATAAAGGAAGTCGATGAAACAAGTGAACCCGGTGGAAAGCAGTTAGAGGAAAAGGAAACACAAAGTAATACCAAGCAAGATACTACTAAAAGTCCTGAGAAGACAAGTTGGTTTAAATTCCCCAAGTTCGGACTGTCCTCCCCATCAGAACCTGCCAAGATTTCTGAAAAAGATGAGCACAAGGATGAAAAGACCCCGGTAGATGAAACAGGGACTGAGGAAATGAGCCCAACCAGTTCTATCCAGTCATCAGATGCCTTCGCCGACGTTAGCTCTACAATGACAAGTGAGTATTTTTGTCCGTCTGCATCTTCTCCGACCAAGGTCACTGCCAAATACTCTGATCCAAGTGCAGCCACAGAGATTGAAGAGACACACACTAACATCATCACGTCCACTACGAGGACAGCACTGATCTCGGTTGAGCCAAACATGCCTGAGAAAATCACCATTCTGTCATCTGGAGTTTCATCTTCATCAGAAGACACGCTCAAACTGGAATCTGGAAAAATACACGTCATCACTACGAATATACAAGCAACCCCAGAAGCTCAGCATGCCAAGCTACTGACTGCTGTTCAAGTCCAATCGTCTGAAGGCCTTCCCCTACAATCAGAGGATAGAGAAGCCGCATCATGGACTGTGGAAGATTCCCAAAGTGGCAAGAGAAGGGTCTTTGAGAGGCACTTTGTTCGGGAAACATCAAGCGAAAGAAGCGAGAGCAAGGAAACAATTGTCATAACTAAACAAATTACACATATATTTGACTCATCTGAGCCCATCTCCGGTGATACAGCGTCATCCATACAACGACTGAAAGACTCTATGCACTCTGAGAAAATGAGGTTCTTTGACGGAGCGGAGAAGTGAAACAACTCGATGTAAATTATATCTAAAGTTACAACGCAATCCCTTGCTCGTTGGTCATTGTCATGTCATTGAAAGTGAGAGAGTAAGGACTAAGAAAACATGTTGACAACTGGACAAGGTAGCTCACGTTTAACTCAGTCTTCATGTGCTAACTTCAATCTCTGGTTGCATGTTATTGACCTACAAAGAGATTGATTAATTCAAGTCACACCGACAATGAGATCAAGTTGTTAATAATTACTGCAAATTACGACAGGGCTTCACCAATGTGTTTGTCCTCCAACTCATACGAGGAACTCTGTCGTTTTCTTAAAATTGCACCTCTACCGGTGACAGGCGCTACTTCACAAATACTTTTTTTTGCCTCACAGCATCGTGGGCATTAAACGAATGGTTAATGAGCTTGTAAATGTGAGGGTGATGGGTAGGTTTAGGGTGACATGGCAGGTCGGTGGACTTTCGAACGACCACATGTCGCTATACGCCGTTTCAAAAACGACAACGTTCGTCGTATGAGCTGGAGGACAGGCTCGTTTGCTCATGGTGTACAACTAAACCAAGCCATGTCTTTTATTTATCAGAACTACCATAGTTTTTAATGTACAATTTTGATCCAAGCTACATGTGCTCTTACTAATAAGATGACAGCTCTCAGTGCTTCAATTCAAAGGTGGTTGCCGCAAAAATCGATCAATGTTACCGACATTCCACAATAATTTTTAACAATGACTTCAGCGTTGACAATAGAGAATAATACATTGAAAACACCAGTGCAGTATTTGTTAAAAAAAGGAATGTGTACATGTATCACCATATATATTCTTGTTGCTGTAGCTAAAATGTAAAAGAAACAATAGCAATGCAAAGATGAAATCAAATACTTAATGCTCAGCCACAGCAAGTGAACTGCTGCAAATATATTTTTACTAATACTTTGCTACTTAGAACCTAATTTGCTACAATACAATTATTTTACCATGATTTCCTATCTCTGGGTAAAGTAGGAGTATAAAACTGGCTGTGTAAATAGCTTTTAATGAACTCTGGAGTTTTTTTTGATCACTGCTCCTGTTTGTATTGTAAACGGCTTTAACTCAATGTGTTTGCAGAGTTATAAACAGTAAATAAATATTATAATGAGAAAAAAATGTGTCTGAATCTGATGATGACAGATCTGTTTTAGATGGTCTTAATGCTTATTGGTTGGTAGTGTTGTTCTTTTTCTTCCTGTTTAGTCCGCTTCATTTGTATCTTTGGAAATAGATAAAATTATGTGAATTTTGTTCACATTTTTAAATACATACACATGGTTTAGTGCTATCAAATGTGGTCAAAGTGGGCTGAATATCGTCTTGCCAGACGTAACTGTATTACAGAGACATGTTGTTGTTCAACGTAATATCCATCACTGACATAGGAAGCATTAATACACATGTATTTGTACACTAGAGGGAGACACAGTCCACAAGTGCTGTATATCTGTAACATCACTGTGTTCTTGGATTGAAATAAACAGTTAGAAAATATGAATTATCTGCATGTCACACAGTGAAACATGGCTTTGCTGGCTTGATGACAAAAATGACTATATTTACATATATGCAGTGGTATAACATAATTAAATATATTTCTTTCAATACCGGTACAGGTTATCAGGTAATTGTACTTTGAGTATTTGCCTTTGTACTTCAACTCCGCTACATTTCAGTGGTAAATGCACTGTGCAACAGTAGCCTATACATTTGCATTATAGATTTTATGTACAAAATATATTACAAGATTAAAAACTAATGCTTTGTCAAACACTCAACTATGAAACAGCAGGTAAACCAGAATTTTACTGAGGAATGAATGCGTATAATGATGTTTGTTTTGAATATCCCATTTATCTTGTTGTGGTAAGGTTAAGGTTTGCAGAGTTAACTGTAAAGTAATGGGTCTGAATTTGACAAACCCTGATGGTAATTCAATTTCTTTACATTTTAATGTTTCTTGTGATTTAAGGAAGAAGCTTTTTATTGGTCTATTCTTGCTTTATTAGGCCAAAAACTGAAAGTGTATCCAATAAACGTTCCATCTAAAAAAATATCATAACATAATTACATTGCATTCATTTTAGCAGAAGCTTTTATCCAAAGCGACTTCCAATAAGTTCATTCAAACATCCACAAAGCACCCCAAAGTGCAAGAATCGATATTGTTCATGAACATTTATCAAATATTTATCCAAACATTTTTTTTAATAATCCATTCAGGGAGCAAGTTGCAGTCTGAACAGGTGAGTTCGAGGACCGAGGAACCAGGACAGAACAGGATTTAGTTTCATCACACAGGCCACATTTTCCCACAGAACTTTTATTTTGACACTTTAGTCAACACATTTATGCTTTGACCTCAAGTCAGGTGGAATTTTGAAAGTAGGACTTTTAGCTGCGGATGACCTAGCTTCAATGCTGCCTCGGAACTTTGAACATTTCACAGCCCAGTAACGTCTGTCAGTTTGTTGTTGTTTGTCGTCTCCACAACAGAACTCTTCGCTGACCCTACGTACACGTTAAAAGGGGAAGTGTATGGAAGTATAACGGAACAAATCTTCGCAAATTACCTGTCAAACTCGGCGGGTGACGTCACGCAAATTTGAAATCTTTCAACGGCTGCTCGGTTCACCGCTGATCACCTGCTGCCTTCAGGTACTCCTCGTAAATCCCCACTTCCAGATCCGAAGGAGGCACGAACCACCGACAAGAGATGCAACACTGAAGACTAAGGACACTTAGTCAACTACTGTATTTAAGTGTAATTCAAAAGTATTTGTATTTAATTTCAGTAGTTAAATTTCTGCCAATTTTCACTTAAAAGACATTTTAGAGGCAAATTTAGATTTTCTTTATCCCCGCCATTTATCTGACAACCTTGGTAACTTTGCAGCTTCAGTTACAAAATATAACCAATTTTTAAATGATGATAGATTATATATATATATATATATATTTATACAGATATGTGACCTGAAAATTGTATTATTGTTGGAATGCTGATTTTAATCGTCTGTGATTTGTATGTTTTTGTGAAAGTACTTTGTGAAGCTGCTTCTGAAAGATGCTATATAAATAACATTATTCTTATTCTTATTCTTCTTCTTATTATTATTATTATTATTATTATTATAGGATAAGATAAAACTACTCTATCCCCAGGGACTATGACTGACTGTAATTGGCACTCGCCCCCTCCAGTCAACATGCACCACATGGTGCCACACTCCTCTCCTCATCCAACAAAAAAATTCCGACGGTCGTTAAAGGCATCACCGGTCCCGCTCCACTGCGCAGGCGCCGACGCGAGCGGCAACTTCAGCGGAGTGGCCCCGCGAGCCCTCTCCGCCTGTCGCCCACAACAGCCCACATCATCATCCTCATCATCATCATCCTCATCATCATCCTCATCATCATCCTCATCATCAGCAGCAGCAGCAGCAGCAGCAGCAGCAGCAGCAGTGTGATGAAGCAGCGGAGGACGGAGACTCTGTAGATCAGCCAGCGGACAGGTACGGAGCTCTTATCCATCTTTTGACCACTCAGGAAACAACGAGACAACCTTCACCCTTCATTTCTAACGATGAGATAGAATCTGTTTTTATTACTTTTTAGATGATATTTTTTACATGAACCGAATTTTTTTTTAAAACAGCACCTCAGAGGTTTAGGGTGTAAATTCATCCAACCTGCTTTACTTTACCTTGTGGTTTCCTGGGTGGTTGTGATCACTGTGTGTGTGTGTGTGTGTAGGTGTTTATTATACTGGTATTTATATCTATTTATAGCATCTGGATTGGTTACCTGTTGTGTGTCTTGCAGGTAAACCTGTGTGCCCACACACCTGCACATTGTTTTTAAAAAAAAGAAGAAAAAAGAACATTACATCTCTTTAAAATGCGTGAAAATGACTTTCTGTGCCATTCGATCATCAATAAAGTCAGAAAAAAAAAAAAATAGAACAGGAAATGTGAATTGGGGCGACGACGGACACCGGAGACATTCAAGTGATCTGTAACAGGAACAGAGCATGTGCAACATTTCACACGGTACAGTGAGTAAAGAAGAAGAAGAAGAATCACTGCTGTTGGCCGTAGGTTGGATTTTATTGTCCTTGGGCTGTTAAAAACTTGGTGGATTTTATTGGAGGAAGCTGCATTTGAGGAGGAGGAGGAGGAGGTGCTGCTGCTGCTGGTTCTGATTTAGTATCAGAAATGGAAGGGGGGGGGGGGGGGGGGGGAAATGAAACAGAGCGGTCGATTCCTGGAATTCACTGAAGTGGAATTAAGAAATAGAAATGAGTCGCTTATTCTCCGGTGGTGCAGGAGGAGGAGGGGGAGGTGGAGGTCAGGCAGTTTTTTTTGGGGGGGGGGGGAACTGCTGCCCCTTTAACTGGACAGTCTCTCCACCATGATGAGTCTCATGATGGACAGAGAAGAGAGGAGAGCAGGAATTTCAATCCAGGAGGTCACACCAGATGGACGTCTCCCGTCCGAAAAGCAAGGGATGGAGAAGAAGTGTTTATCTGGAGGTTCTTTGGCTCGTGTGTCGTCGGGACGTCAGATGTTTTTACAAAGCACTCGTGCACGCATCTGGCTGCAAATGTGTCATTCAACGTGTGTGGTGGGATTTTTCAGCTTGTACAGTGGATTTTTGGATGATTATTCTCATTTTTTTTAAGGCTACTTCATTTGAAAAATAACCAAAACATGCCTCCAATTTCCTGAAACTCAATTTGTGAGGTCTTCAATTATTTTAGTTTCATCCAATCAACAGTCCAAAGACATTCATTTTACTATCACACCAGGAAAAGAAAAATAATACATTATTGCTTGAAAAAAAACTAAACTACTAACTAAAAATTTCTATTGACGGAATTGATTAATCAACTAATCATTTGAACTCTAGTTGATTTAGACTTTTTCAATAAATCTTTACTTAGTAGTTTTAAAGATACATACAGATTAAAAAAAAAAAAACATATTGCAGAGACAATGGTCTGATAAATAAATAAGTGATGACTGTTTTGATATTTGATAAGATTAGTTGTTACAAATTGTTTTGCATAAAAAATACATTTAATTGTAACTAAGTACATTTGCTCGTGCTGTATTTTGTGGCATTCAGTACTTAATTTTTCCTTTTTACCTCAATACATTAATCTGATGGTTATATATTTACAGGTTACTTCACAAGACTTATAATAATAATACTTCACGATTGGTTGTTACACATTGGACTACCTCAGAGCTTGATATAAAACAGTTGATAGTAGCTCCACCTCCACCCGCCACATGTGTGGAATCACATCTGTGCAGGCCAGAAGTTCCAGCTTCCATCCCAGACGCAGCGCAGCGAACAATCCCCCCGGTAACAGCGGATGTTTTATTCACTCTTTGTTTTTCAAAGATCAGGTGTTAACTGCGAGCTCACACGGATGAACCCACAGAGGAGTTATCAGCTGAATCTGCAGCTCCCCCCTCTTGTGGATTTCAGTTCATTGCTCATCTGTTTCTCGGCGCACGGCTCCACTGCTCTGGTTCCTCACTCTCGCTGCTCCCGTGGTGTCGTTTTCAGCCCCAGCAGGCAACTAAAGAACTCACTGTTCACTAACCCTGCTCAGAGACGCCAAAAATCACGGAAAGTCAACTGTAAATTTCTGACATACATATTAACTTAAAAGCGAGGGTCAACCCAACGTGTCGTCGCCCGTTGGTTTGTGAGCTGATGTTGTGAAGCCTCGAGTTTCGCATTTTGACCAGCACCATGTTGTTGTCTTGTCTAACCGGACGTAGAATTGGGGGTGTGGCCACCATCACCTGCAACCATGCACCGATTGGACGGATAAGCTGTCAATCAATCTGTATCCACACTCTGGTGCTCTATCGTCTATTTTTACAATTTACAAAATGAACATCTGGCTGTATTGAAGAAGACTATAGGTTGGACCATGAACTCCTCAGGGTAATGTTCACTGACGTTATGAATCAGGTGAGAAGTTGAGTCGTTTTCTCATGGACTTCTATAGAAACAACCAGTGGAGTCGCCCTCTGCTGGTCAGTACAGAGAACACAGGCTTCGGCACTTCCGCATAGGCTTAATTTTCCAGACCCGGTGACTTGCGTCCATTTCTATATACAGTCATACGGTTAAAAGATGATGATCCGGTGCATTAATGCTGGGATTACAGCTTGTTCTGCTGCCCACCAGTGGCCAAAAAAAATCCAACAGTTATTGCAGGTTACAAATACAAATATAAAGGTATTTAAATTGAATGTTTCCATTCTGGGAGATATTTACTTCTGCTGCATTTTAGCAGCATGGCTGTAGGGTTACTCATGGTCCCCAGAGGATGCACTGCATGTTCACGACAACTTTGCTGATCCTCTGACGTTGGTCACTCGCACAATCATCTGCCAGCAACGTTTTGGTCAGTTCTCTGGGGGAAAACCCCGCTGGTGGACATGAGACAGATATTTTTCCGTCAGCAGGTGGTAGGGACCAAAGACAGAGCTAAAAGAGAGTGGATAGTGGACTGACATCCATCAGGTGGACACCAACACAACTGCAAACTGTTTGCTCACAAGTTCAACATATCAACTCAAAAGGTCTCATGTCACTGTTGAGCTCCCACTCGTTTCCGCATGATGCTGCAGTTCTTGTTTTAAAACCCAAGACACACGACGCTGGTATCTGCAGGACGTTTTCTGAAAAGGATCAGCAGAGAATGTTACACAACAGTTTGCTGTCTGCAAGGTTCTGCCTGTTAAACAAGGGGATTTTCTCTCTCCGCCTCCAAGTGTTTGCTCATTGTGGGAAGTGTTTGGTTTCTCTCTGTGATATTTTGTAAGGTCTCGACCTCACGATGTCTCATCGTTTCCTCGTTTTTCTTTCAGTGCTGATGTACTGCCTTGGTTAAAATAACGTCTATGGAGTCAGAGAACATGCAATCTTCACTTTAGTGACATTGGCCTTCACACGAAGGAGAGATAATCCAAAGTTAGATGGTGTCTAATCTAAAGAGAGATTTCCTGGATCGGCCGAGGATTTTTACTTCATGCCATTATATATTGATGATACATGTGTTAAAAATACAAAGATTTCAAGCGTGTTATTGAATTTCTCTGCTGAGAAAAGCGAGAAGCAGTCAGACATTAACACTTGGGTAAACCTTGTTCGCGCCTAATGGCTCGAATGAGGCGTCACAGTTCGTCTGGGGGAAGAGGAAAAAGACACGACCGGAGGCGTCACGCTTGGCATCAGCATTTAAAAAGAAAAAATTCTGCTGTCTGTTTCCGCTTGGCGTCAGCGCAGACGGGGAGCGAACGCACTTCTCAGAGACGAGATCAGGCCGAAATCATGCGCGCGGCTCCACGGGCCTCGTCGCCGCCTTCACAGCAGCTGAGCCGCCAGATACGAGACCCGGAGTGGAGTGGCGGCCGCACAGATTCCCCCCGAAAGGAACAAGACCGGCGTCTGATGAGGAATCAGAGGCTGCGTTGTCTCTGTGCCGGGGTGATGCGGATGATGATGAAGGGGGCAGAAGCGATTCCAGGTTTCACATAGAAAAGTCTCACAGCAACAACACGTTCCCCCGTCCTGGCGGCGGCGGTAATTGGCTGCGTAACGGCACACACATGAATACCTCCCCCCCCAAAAAAAGAACTCATCTCCCGGCGTCGTGCGCTCATGGCAAAGTGCTCCGACCGCTCAGACAATCAGAGGCGTAGAAGAAGAAGAAGAAGAAAAAAAATCCCAATCGCTCGTCCCCATGGCAACAGCAGCTGACAATCTGATTGTATGGAAAGTGGCGTTTTCTGATAACTTGCGATGGTTTTATTGCGCGTCTACGATAATGATGCACAGCCTGATGAAAGTAATGGCTGAGCCGTGATGATGTCGCCTTGTGGAACAGCTGCTTCTGTACAATTCACATTTTTTTTAATAATATCAAGTGAAAATGTGGACGACGTCGCCACTTTCACAGCCTGAATCTGTAGCTCGACACTTCAGCTTTGTAGTGAGTTTCAACTGGTTGTTCTGCGTTTGCTCTTCTGCTAACAGCGTCTCTCATTGCGTTGTCACGGAACGAGGAATCTTCTCTGCAACAGTCTGAGAAGAAGGTGACACGTCAGAGCTTTTAGCAGCCACGGTAACACATACTTCCCTCGCGAGTCGGCGGAGACCAAACGCGGAGCGGGAAGAGAGGGCGTGTTTGTGTTCTTACATCCGGCGGCTGGACACAAGCACGAGTGCAAGTGAAGGATGGTCGCGGGGCGCGTGTCCATCACGATTCGAGATTCAAGATGTTGTTGTTTATTGTCGAACCGGTTGTACATTTTATAATCGTGTGGAAAACGAAGAATGGAGAGGAAATGAAGTTAGGATGAGGCAGTGGCCTACAAATGTGCCAAACAAGAATCTATGAGCCGTGGCTCAGAAGGTACAGAGGCGCGTCCACTAACCAGAAGGTCGGTGGTTCGATTTCCCGCTTCCCCCTAGTCCGCATTCGGGGAGACACTTAACGCAAAGTGCTCTAAATAGTGTACAACACACGGCCCACTCCCCGTCCATACGCTGCGAGGGACATTGAGGCGTGGACATTGAGCGGAAGCGGAGGAGAGAAAACGCGACAGCGACGATTCGTCGATCGGTGGCAAATCGATCAGCGTGTGTGTTTTTTCCTCCAGGATGACTGAGGTGATGAACTCTCTGGAGCCCGGGACGGAGGACTTCATCGGGGGAGGAGCCGGAGGAGACGAGGGCACAGTATCCTTCCAGGTGTGTGTGCGTGTGTGTGTGTGTGTGTGTGTGTGTGTGGACTATTTCAAACCAGTCTCTGTCTTTTTTTTAAGAATTGGAGCAGAATTCACACGGCGGTGAGTCAGGAGAGTGATGAGCGAGAGAAAACATGTGGGTTGACACAACGGAGGTCATTAGTTGAGCTCAGCTGAGTATCTGTGTGTAAAAGGTGATGTGAGTTATCATCTACTACTGTCCAGGTTTATTTCAGCAACGTAATTTATCATCGTTAAGTTCAGTGATCGCATGTTTGTCTCTGTGCAATTATTTTTTTTTTTCAGTTTTCAGGTTAAGTTCTTGTTCGTGTACTTCATGAAATTGAAAAATATAGAGGAAAATATATTTGACTTTTTTAGATTTAGGTCACATATATCTATTGTAGTCGTTCCCGTACCAGCTGTCAATCACGCTGTCTCCTCGCTCCAGTACGTACGGTGCTTTATCTTCTATTTTTGTTTCTATTCATGTTGTATTGCGGAAGACTTGAAACTAGAGATTGGACCATAGACGCCTCAGGAAAATGTTTACTGGCGTTATGAATCAAGTGAGAAGTAGAGTCCCTCTCTCATAGAACTCCTGTAGAAAGAACCAGTGGAGTCGCCCTCTGCTGGTCATTACAGAGAACACAGGCTGCAGGCACCTTACAGACCAGGTGACTATGCTCATTTTAATATACAGTCTATTGTCACAGCCCAGACAACGACGTGTCAAGATAACGCGGGATATGAAATCATCTTCACAAATTTGCTCCAGGTTCCATCGGCAACACACACAGTCTGCATTGTTGTAGTTTCACGTGACTGGCGAGGGTTTCCGCGACCGAGTCCGTCAGGTTAGCCTTACATCAGCTCTCGCCAGATCTTCTCGGACGCCCGCGAACGCTATCCAAAGTTGTCCAAGAGGCTGCCCTCCATCGTGGTGGAGCCGACGGACGGAGCCGAGGTGGAGAGCGGCGAGCTCCGCTGGCCGCCGGACGAGCCGAGCCCTCCGGACGAAATCCAGACCGGGCGACGGGGTGCGGAGGAGGAGGAGGAGGAGGAGCAGCAGCAGGAGGAGGAGGAGGCGGCAGGTGAGGAACCAGTGTGTGAGGTGTCTCCACAAGTTTGTCTTCTCTGGTCCGCGGCCACAGGAAAAGTTGGCCTGGGTTAATTTAGATTCAGAGCGTACATCACAAGAGAACCAGGACACTCCCGATCCTACATCGGGTCTTCTGGATCTGCTGGTCATTGGTAATAAACATCTGAGTCTCTGTTCCTCACGTTCAGCTTTTACCCTGGTTCACTCCCTGGCCCAGTCAGAACATGAATAAGCTAAGATGTATACATGTCAACAGATATTGAAGAAGACTGCTGTGTTAACACGGTCTCCGCATGTTCTTCCAGATGAGGAGCCGCCGAGCGCCGGCGAGCAGGACGAGGCCTCCGGGGCGGAGATGCAGGACTCCAACTGAACAAACTCTCCCGCTGTGAAAAGAAGTCCACCGTTACTGTGAGTGTGTCCGGACTCGGACGAGTTAACAAAGTAGAGGAGCACTCGGTGTGGATAGACAGGTCACGGAGACAGGAGGAGGAGGAGGAGGAGGAGGAGGAGGAAGGGTAGATGAACAGATTCCCAAACCCCAGCTCACGGGCTCGGAGCCAGAGTCCAGTCGCCATCTTGTTTTTGTTTTCTTTTCACGTACAGTACGTATCTGCTGACGACGGACACGCGCTCGCTAATAACCATCAGTGAAGGGACCAAGTTCACATCCTGAACCTTTGTACTCCACATCTTTTCTAACCTTTTGACTAAAGACGATGTCTGTCTGGAAAATGGAGCTCGACCGATTCATTGGTCGGTCCATATGAGCCCTTCACAGACACGTCGGTTTTTCGGCACGCGGAAACTTTTATTTTAAGGAATAAAAAATGCAGAAAAGATGTAAAATTGACGTTAACATTTTACGAAAAAAAGAAAAAAAACCCTTTATTCTTGGAATTCTAATTATCAAAATTTCAAATTCAAATTTGTGTTTTCTTTTTATTTATAGCCATTTATAATAAAGTTTGAAATCAATTGCATGTCTTTGTCATAAGATTTTGATAACAACATCTTTTTTTAATAATATATTGATCGTCCGATTTATATCCATCAGGAATTTTTACTTCCTGATATTGGTACCCAAAACTCCATATCGGTCGGGCTCAATTAGAAACAACGAAAAGACGTATAACTTAGCAGCAGACACGTTTTAATGTCCCAATATCCCTGGAATCACATTCCAGCTTTGTGATTTTAATATAAAAACACATGTTTTATTTGATAATCTTCTCTCTCTGGCTCCGAGTCGTCCACCGTATCGTCTCCACATTGGATCTGGACAGATGTTTTCTAAATGCTGTCTCCAGTATTTAGCTCTTGTGTGCCATACTGTACATGTGCTATTACTGACGGTAGCTACTGTATTTAGTGCACAGTTGTTACATGTAGATGACTGTAGATGTGAACTACATCTGTTCGTTGAGTGCCCGCTGATGTCGTCTGGTGATCTTGGTCTCACGTTGTGATAATAGCTACGATGTTTTTCGAGGAGCCGCATTTGATAACGAACTGATTTGTCACTTTATTCGATGTTGTTATATTCTGCGATATATATCACGATGTGTAAGCGTTGTCCTCGCGCAGTAGGCGTTAAAGGGAATGTAACCGGTGTTCTGTTTTACTTAAGATATTGGAGCAATATGTTCACAGGCGTTTCAAGGCAGTGCATTTTGTTACAGACGTAAAACAAAAAGAAAAAAGATCCAGTATATTTAAAATGTGGCTCACTTGTTACACACATGATATTTTTGGAAAATACTGGAAACCTAAAATACAAATAAACCTTTTAAAAAAAGATTCTTAAACCGTCCTCTGATTTATTGTCCCTGTTGTTTTCTACTGGTCAAAGGCAAAGTTCTTTGTTTTTTTTCGGACTGTTTAATGAGAGATAATAATAATAATAATAATAATAATAGTGATAAATTTCATTTATAGAGCACTTTTCATTGTGACACATCTGGATCTACACATCTGTCGTGTAAAACCACCTCTCACCTTTCACTTTGCTGTAACTTATGTATTTATTTGTACAAACAGCAATAATGAGATGCAAAAAGACCAGAAACAGATACAAGAGGTCACCGTATGATGGTCATTTATTTTGCTGTTTGCCGACACTCGATATGAAGCAGCTGTAGCTGCACGTACGGACATGAATAATCACATTCCATTGGAAAGAAAATCTTCCAGAGGAGCGTCCTGTGGGAGTTCAGCTCAGGTGCGCTCGAGGCTGCACCGTGAATCCAGAGTCAGTTCTTATTTCCGTCTCTGATTTATGTCCAGTAACACAGTTCTTTTTTCAGGGAAAGTTAAACCCAGCGTCGGCTGCGACCTGGGAACACTTTCATTCATCAGGCGCTGGGGAACATGAGTTTATTCATGAAGCGACCTCAGACAAAAGCCAACCGGACCCCAAGCGTAACCACCGTAGATACTTTACTCACGCAAATGACAAAGTCAAAGAATTTAAAGGCAACGAATTTCGCACATAACACGAAATTAGTTGAAATATTTGAACTCCTGCGAAATATTCAGGTGACGCAAAAGCCAATTAGCACCGAGGGTCGAGTCCTCCTGCGTTACGCAACGTGGACGTTTGCTTTTTTTCGCGTTTGGTGGGAACGCACGACGCGGTGGACATAAGCAGAGGAGCACTTTGTGGGCGGATCGACGCTCCCACGTGCACTTAGATCGCTGGTTGATGCCGATGCCAGTGTCAAAGGTCGCGTCCCCGACGCAGACGAGCCGGACGGATGGCAGCGTCTCCGTCTCCGTCGCGTCCTCCTTTCCCGCGTCTCTGGATCTGACCTTTTTCGGCGACGGCCTCGCGAAGAGCACTTCACCTGGAGCGAGTGGGGCCACTCCTGGGAGAACGAGGAGATGCTGGGAGCCAGGCTGCGAGGGGAGGGGGGGGAGGGGGGGGGGGGGTAGATGCAGTGTCAATTATCTCTCAAATGTCACAAGCTGTTTTTCAGAGGAAGTGTCACGCTCGTCTCTCTCTCTCTCTCCTCTTAAACAGACGGACGCCGACTCGCTCGTGTCTCACACACAACTCGCTGAAAGGTGGAAACTCTTGACATTTGCTTTTTGCGAAATCAGCGAGAGAAGAAAAAAGCTGGACACGAGATCGGACTGATGAAGCTCGCGCGTGTCAACACGTCCTCGTGTTTCTGACTCCGCTTCCGTTGTGTTTGAGTTCATCTCCCTCCATCTCCGTCGGCTACGAGCAGTGATGATACATTTTCATCCCTAACCCAGTATTATTTGCAATAACGCACGATTTTACTTGGAGAAAGGTAAAAAAAATTGAAAATCAATCGGCGGCCGCCGCATTAATCGCGGTTCTTTTTCTTTCTCCCTCACTCTCGATGGGAGTCAACAATTTGAATTAATAATGAATCGATGACCTCACGTTGTGTCGGATAATGTCACGTATAATATTCATATTTGTGAGGCACCACACATCTGGTCTGGTGAAGACAGAGAGGGTTTGAGCCACCGACTCTCCTCCGTCCTTGATTCCTTATTCCCTCTTTCCTGGCTTCCTTTATTTCCACTGTCATCTCTTATTTCTTCATCTTCCTACTCCCTCGTTTATTTCTATCCTCCCTCTTCGTCTATTCTCACGATTCCTTCCCTCTCTCCTTCCCTTGTCCTTCTCTCCTTTACTAATTTTCCCTCCTTCGCCCTCTCTCGTCTCCTCTTCTCCTCTTTTTCCTTCCCTACTTCCTTTCTTTCAATGTATTTCAATACAATATGTCAAAACTAAATGACTTCTTCTTCTTCACAATGGGAACGCTTATGGTTAAAATATTTTACTGTGTGAAATCAGGCCTTTTTTTTAATACTTATATAGTATTTCTATTTCATCCTATTCACCTTAGATTCTCTTTTCTATTCTCATTTTTTTCTATTATTCTATTTTCCCCCGCGTGCTGCTACACTTCTGTGTCAGATTTGAATTTCCCCCACAGGGGATCAATGAAGGTACATCTAATCCCATCTTATTGTACTGTCCCTTTCAAATTTCCATCTTTAAAGGATTTGAGTCGTCTCTTTTCACGACCGAGCTCCTAACAAAACCCTTCTAACGCAGACCCATCGCTCGGCCTGGACGTGAATCGCGCCGTTGTTCCTGCTCCGCTCCGCCTCCCCGGGCCTCATTATGCGGAAAAATTCATTCATGTTCAGATGGGAACAAAGAGCGCGCGGAGCCAGGCCCGGCGGCCACTTGTAAACCCGTGGACGTGAAAGTACCTTTCACCGCAGCCGTCAGAGTGGAGCGTTGTGAGGGAGTTGTGTTGTGGTGATGTCAAAGTGTGCCGCGCCAGGACCTTCATCTCCCACTCCCGCCGGCTTCAAACGGCTCTTTCAAATGTGACACACACACACACATGCACACACACCCACACACACGCACACACACATATACACACACACACACACACACACACACACACACATACACACACACACACACACACACACACACACACACACACACACACACACACACCCACACACACGCACACACACATATACACACACACACACACACACACACACATACACACACACACACATACACACACACACACGCACACACGCACGCACACACACACACACACACCCACACACACGCACACACACATATACACACACACACACACACACACACGCACACACGCACGCACGACCTCCACCTGCGGCCGTCGTCTCACAGTTCACCACGACGGGGCTATAAGACTTTTACCACGGCTGCAATTTCAAATGTGTTCAAGAGCGTTTCAGATGCCGTCACGTGCGACACAACACAAGAAGATAAATACGGGAACCATCTCCTCTCAGCGGGTCATGGTGCACGTCTGCTCGCTTGAGATTGAGTCCAGATGATAATTGTTGTGCTGTTTCTGACCTCATGGCAAATATTTGTTCCCAGAGTAAACCTGCAGAGTCTCTGATCTCATCGAAAACCTTTTAATGTCATAACACATTTCTTTTCATAACAACATACCAACTTATTATGTCGATAACTGTTAGTACGTTTTAGGTTTCAAGCGAATAATCTGTTCGTTGTTACGGTGAGAATTGTTTGTGTCTTATCCGAATATAGAAAGATGATCAGATTATTTTGGGAAAATAGATAACAAGATAAAAGTTATTTGTTGTTTTAAAAGGAATAAAATATATAATTAGAATTTGGTCCATAGTAATAACAAATAAAAAATGTCATAACGTGTAAAAAAATAAAAAATCTTGTTATAAATTTAAAAGGATCTTTTAGACAAAAGGCACCGAGCAAATACATTCTCGTCGTGATGGCAACATTAATGTGCCACAATACAGAATCATCCAAAATAGTAAAAAATGTATAACAAGTTCGGTAACTTAAAATACATTAAGTCATGAACTTGGAAAGATGGATATTAAATCAAACATTTAGATTCATGTAAAATTCGGATGTATTTTTCCACAGACAACGTTGGACTTGTTTTTTCTATTGTATGTATGTCTATTGTATGAATAGAACATGAATGTTTACTGACGTTGTAAATAAAGTGAGAAGTAGAGTCACTTTCTCATAGAACTCCTGTAGAAAGAGTCGCCCTGCTGTAGTTTCATGTTGAAAAGATTAACAAGAGATGAATTATTCCTTGAAGGACAAAATCAGTGTTTTTGGAGGGTAAACTGTGAAACTGAGTATCATTCATCTTCTTGGGAAGAACAATGTTCGTGTTCAATGTCGATACACGCATTTAAAATGAACATTTGGTGTAAGATTTCTGAGCAGCTGTCTAACTGTAACTACACTGATAAACATGCGTCGCTCCCGTAGTCAAGAACAGGTCAAAGGTTTGGTCTCATTATGTGGAAATAATGCTCATAATGTGCCATACGACATAAATATGGGGGGGGGGGGGGTGTTGTTTCTTGAGAGGGCAGCGTGATGAAACACAGCATGGAGGGGATGAAACACTCGAACGTGCAGCCACTACATGAAAAAGCAGTGAAGATTCGGTGCGTGTGATTGGATGAAGAGCCCTCGTTGCTTGTATGGACGGCGGCCAGCGAGGAGCTCCGCCTCTCCCGAGGCCGCTCGGACGCCCACGCACAGTGGGAACAACCTCCGCGTTGGACCCGTCGTGGCCGCCGAGCACGGGCAAACGCAGGAAAACAGACGCAAACACTCAACTCGTCGGTGCTGCTGTAACTGTTGAGGTGAGCTCAAGTGGAACGCAATCAGATATTGTTTGTGCGTGACTAATTCCTATAGGTGGCCAAACAAAAGAGCTGGAACGGTTCAGTGAACTGGCAGCAATGTATGGAAAATAAATACGATTCAGAAACCATCGATTTGCTGTAAATATGATATGATTTGTGTCTAAAGAAAAACTATGTCAAAGCAATAGAATATTAATCTTCTAGTATTAATTGAAACACTCGCTGACTGTATCTATTTTTCTTATATCTTTCTGTTTCAAGATATAAACACAGTGGAGATAAAAAAAAATATTAAAAAAATAACTCTGATACAGACCAGATCTGTGTTGCACATTATTCATAATTACAGAACCATCTTATCATTCAGCTCTGATACGCTGAGCCGTTCAAGTGAAGAGCGCCTCTTCATTTTGTTTGGGAATAATGTTCCACTCAAATATGCGTCACGGCGTCGGGGTTACTCTAGTAACCTTTCCCTATGAATAGTAAATGTCACCGTAATCAATTTTAGATGGGGCGGCTCTGCGGGTGGAGACTGGGGGGGCGAGGAGGCTGATGCACCACCTCCACCTACTGTACCGGATGGTTCTTCTAAAGGCTGTGAGACGCAAAGAGCGCGGTTGTATACATCTGAGAGCATCTGTGTTTCTATTGTGTTAGAAAATGGGATGAGGCATCGTGAGATTTGTGATCTGATTTAATTCACATTTGGTGTTTTCTTGGTCTTAAAGATGCATTACAGTTAATATTGTTGTTTGACAGATGAGTGGAATTTATAAGAAATGCCTCCATAGTCCTCGTTTCCATAGTTGTCCCCAAAATATCTTTGCCTGCTATAATATGCAATAAATTCATACTCAGATCAATTCAAATCACAGTATTTGGCATTTGTCAGTATTTTCAACACCTCTACTGGAAGTATCCAGTAAGCTTATGTTATCAGCTTTAAAGTTTCAGTTAATATTGCACTTACATGGTACAAGAGAATAATCTGATGACGATGTGAATTTGAAAAGAACATGGCGTAACTCTAAGAGGGTAAAACTAGCTGCAGAAAAACATGAGCCCTCTCTTCCCCTTAACCCGCAAACTAACCTCCATCCAACAATTCAGATACAGAACTTGATACCAATCAAAGTAACATCGTTACATAACATTCACTTTATGAACGTCAGAGACACACACTATTTTTACGTGGCTCTTAATTCCAGTGCAGGAAATTATATATATTATATATATATATATATATATATATATATATATCAACAAATTGCATACTGTGCATACATATAAATAATAGTAAACACCCCACCATCATCCCAGGCACATCAACGCACACATTTAGACATTTTAGTCTAAACAACCAAACCTCTAAAACTATTTTGGCAGAACATTGGTGACGTGGGACCTCATTAGGGGGTTTCTGACCATGGCGCCATTGCCGTCGACTGTACACAGCCGATCACAGAAATTAAGGGGGTTCTCACAAAATCGTCGTAATCAGCTGCCCCTCTCAGGTTGGGGGCCCCAGGCCCCCTGCCTTGCCCGTGGACGCCCCTGCTGCCTCGTGGCCAGAGAAGGCTTGGACCTGCTGGTTGGGTGTGAGCAGCCAGTAGGACATGAGGGGTCCGCAGATGACCACAGATGGCCTGTGATTGGCCCCAGATCCGCACATTCGCCCGCCAACAGCGCGAGGGGGGGGGGGGGGGGGGTGACCTGAAGCCGAGGCCCCGCGGGGGCCGCGGGCGCAGCGACACATTAGCACATTTCCCCATTTACACGTCCACCAATGGTGGGATGTCACGGTGCGATGGAGTGGTATCACAGCAACTTCCACACACTGGGTGGAAACTGGTGATGGAGAGGGGCAGGAATTCAAAATGGTTACCATGTGAAAGTCTTTCATTCTGTTGTACTGTTGCTCATGAATAAATCTGAATTCAAACATCCTCTGGACTTCATCCTGTTGGCACCGCGGTGGATGTTGGCGCACGCCCGCGATGCTGCGGTGTGAAAATTCAGCTCAGGAAATGTTTTCTCCTCTCATTTCATTTTCATTTTCTTTCTCTCTGACTCCGGCCCAGTAATTTCACCTGCGCAGCGAACACGAGAACGCAATCAAGGAACAGACTCGGTTATTTTCTCCTGCTCACACAAACAAAACCATCAGATTCACGAGCGGTGACCCAGATCTGAAAGTGAAGATCTCCGCGTTCGAACATGGAAAGTTAATTGTAACAACTAGATGTAACAAGATATTCGTATTATGACATAATACTGTGAAACACTTTGTTTTAAGAATAAATTATCGCACTATAGCGCGATGGAGTTTACATTGTAATGTGTCAAATTTGTATGTTGTAAAACATAGTAGTTCTTATGTATGTTCAAGTATTCATGTCTTTAATTAGTTATTAGCGTGTGTATCCGCGATATTTCAGCTTCATTTTTATACAACAGGAGGAAGTGGAGACTGTTGTCGGTTTTAATGCGAGGTCTATGGCACCGTCAAGCGGACGCCACCTTGTAGCGTGACGGTCGCGTCCGTATCTACAAGTCATGGACCTCTTTGG
Organism: Scophthalmus maximus; assembly: GCF_022379125.1. NCBI lineage: Eukaryota > Metazoa > Chordata > Actinopteri > Pleuronectiformes > Scophthalmidae > Scophthalmus > Scophthalmus maximus. The sequence goes on along the minus strand of NC_061529.1, from coordinate 2,247,707 downwards.
TTTCACAGCAGTGAACCTGGAGGCCTTTGTATCGTTGCACTGAAACTGAGCTGATTCCCGGATTTCCTTTTTTTTTTTCGTAGAGCGAGACGCTAAAGTCCAAGAGCGGCAGTATGCATCTTCCCCCGATCGATGTCGAATGAAGTGTCTCGCATGCGTGAGGAGATGTAGACGAAGGGGGGAGAGACATTGACGGAGCCCAGGGTC